>NC_030438.2:6445000-6692500 GCF_001660625.3 Ictalurus punctatus | reverse complement strand
CATATTCACCCTTTAAAAATAGACTCTCCATTTGTGAAGAGAATTTTGTGACATATACGCTCAATCCCTTTGTGTTTGTGATGTTATGAAGCCTGTTTATTCTCTGCCTGATATTTGCCGATTTTGACCTTGACTTTGTTCTTTGTTTTGGTGTATTTTGCCCACTCTCTGACATCTTGTTTGTTGATTGCCTGACCTCTGCCTGTCCCTGTTTTTTATTCTTGCTCTACATTTTAGATTGTTTATTCAATGCTGCCTTACCTTCATTTGCATCTGTGTCAGCCTTTGTTACATGACAAGTAGCAGTCGCAGGTACAATTTTGAAGTTTTATAAAGAAATGATCTGGTAAGTTTAACT
This sequence comes from Ictalurus punctatus, assembly GCF_001660625.3. Taxonomy (NCBI): domain Eukaryota; kingdom Metazoa; phylum Chordata; class Actinopteri; order Siluriformes; family Ictaluridae; genus Ictalurus; species Ictalurus punctatus. The sequence goes on along the minus strand of NC_030438.2, from coordinate 6,692,142 downwards.
GAGCATCTTGGAGAATCTGTTATAGTTCTTCTGGAGACTTCGACCATTCTTTTGCTTCTTTTTTTTGCATACAAAACTCAGCAGCATTCATTATGGGTTTTTTTTTTTTAATGTGTTTGTCTTTTTGTCTGAAAAGTGGTCTCATGTAATATTCTGCTTTCTTTACTGACATACAAACATTATTCTGTAGCATTATTATTATTTGTTTTTTTTAAATAATGTTTGGAATTCTAAAATGTTTTTGTACTGACTCAATAATGCAGAATTTATATAATAAATATCCACAACATAATGTGTTAAAAACAAACAAACAAAAAAATCGGATGCCTAAGACTTTCAGTAATTCTATCTCAAGTGGTCCAGCACAGGTCGCTCGTCTGTTTTTAATTTTCCATTTTTTTTTATTTTTATTTTTTGGAATGATTACCACTATGTATTGGCATTGCGAAATCATCATTAAAAAAAAAATAACTTTGTTTAACTATGACGGCCATCTTTGTGTCATGGCATGTAACAAATTGTTGCTATACAGATGTTTGCGGAAACCTCAATATCTCAGCTTGGGTGTAGCTGCTGGATGGGTCTAGCTCCTTAGACCTGTAGAGCACATTACAAGGTACATAAATGTATATAAACATTTTGCACATTTGTGTTCCTTAGACTTAGAACTTAAGTCCAAATCTAATGCACAAAATTGCTCACAGTTCCATTTTTAGGGTCATTTTATAAAGGAAAGGGTTTGAGCCTCAGTCTTAAATTTTTTAGGCGGTACCTAGGCAAGTGTATTGTGCATGCAGAACATTTCAGGTTTGAGACTTTTGTTATTTTTTATGGGTTCGAGAAAGTGCAATTTATATACTGGATATATTTCCCTCACTTTCTGGTTGAATATCTCCGGTGGGGGACCAGATATGAACCTGTATGAACCTGTCCTCTATAGTCGCATCTGCTGTTAAAAAAAAATTTTTAAAAATTGAGTTTGGGATTGGAGGCAAATGCTACAGGACAGTGCCCTGAATATAGAATTACAGTGTTCAGATGCATGTTTTATAAATGAAGAGTGTCATAAACAGAGCTGTGGTGTCGTTAATCCTGTGATAAAAGCAGTAAGTGACTTTGAGCTGTAGTTAATTGCTGTTTTTACTTTTGCTTTTTTTTCCTGCTTTAGATGGAATGACCCCTTTTACACAGTAGTGCAGATTTAGACCCCTAATAGCAAATAAAACTCTCCCTAAGACAACATGAGGACGGAAACTTGAGAGGACCCAGGATCAATAGGGAACCGATCCTTGTGTCATGATAGCAGATAGTGGGATTATAAATGATTACAGTATACAGGTATAAACAGTGTTAAATGTGTTGAAAGGATGTTCGGTATTAGAATATTGTAAATAAGAGTCCTGGGATAGATACAGGATAGTGTTTATGATTACAGCAGCAGTTCTTAAGAACAATTTTACATAACCATTTCAGATTGTCCATTGAAGTTAAGCTGAGAATTGAAAATAAAGTGTTTTTTGGATGTGCACATCTTTAGGGTCTCCATTTTAGACCATCTACAGCAGCATGTGACATTAGCAGGAGTACATGAGCACCTTTGCTGAATCATCCCAAAAGCAGGAATATTTGTGACACTAATGATATTTAATGAAATCTAAAAGCTCACCTTTAGTGTAAAAGCATCCATTATAAGCCATGCCACTGCAGTCACGCAAATCCCCTTCCTTAGAGCAGTACATCCCAAAACTGATAAAGTAACATCCAGGTTTCCTCCAGGTCAAGGGTCATTTGATTTTTCTTCAGGATCCATCTGAAAAAGCCTCTCTGTCCTCATGCTGCACCTACACCATCAATGCAAGTGATTTCTATAGAGATTCAGTGTGAGGCTGTTTGATGAGAATCATCACTTATCATATATAGCCCATATAGCTAATTCAATTTTCAGCCTGTACAATTCCAAAGAAGGTCTTAATCTTGAACATTAATTGAACATTAAATGAGCTGGTGAAAGTAAAAATGAGAAACATTCTGTGGCTATAACTACAATAACCTCGTCATAGTGGGAGAATAATAAAGATCCCATAGAAATAAGACTCAACTCGCATTAATGCTTATGGGTGAAAATATAATTACTCTGAAACTGCTCGGAATGTCCAAGCTCTTTAACCGTATAGAAAAATGCTCAACTGGGACAAGATCCCTGAGTGGACAAAGCAGCTGGTCCTATTAAATTCCGCTCATTTGATCGAAGATAGATTAGAGGCAGAGGGTCTAAAAATGAACTGGGGAAATGTATTAAGTGTGTAAAAATAGCAGCTCATTTAACAGTAGTGCAATACCACTTAGTAGACCTTCTATTTTCATTACAACGAAATAAATATATAACCACAGTAACTAAAATAATCCCTTTTGACTTGTTGGGTTACTACCTTTTGTGAGGACCTTCCATTGACATGATAACAATGAATAAATGCTATACCTACACGTAAACCTACTGTAACTCTCAATTTAGCCTTAGCAACCAAAAGGAAAGATTTTGGCTCATTTAAGTTTTCAGATAAAATCTTCAAAAGTGTTTTTTTTTTTTTTTTTTTTTGTGATGATGATGAATTTAAGGACCTTCTACATTATCCTATCATTTGGTTCCTTAGAGTCCTCATAAATGGATAAATGGATAACACAGACATACCTGTCTGGTTATTATCCTTGACATGATAACAGCTAATTAATGCTATCCTTTTGCCAAAACCCACGCCAAAAGGAGCAGTATGACCGAATTCTCTGTAACACAAAACAGGAGGCGAGAAATACCCAGATGTCCGATTGCTTTCGCAGAGATTCTGAAGTATGGAAACAATGGATACTGCACTATCCCATAAGGCTATCAGTACAAAAAATGTCAGAAGGCAGTCTTGTAGGTCACATGCAATTCATTTGCAATGCCAACATGGATTATGGAGCAGGTCTGGATTGAATACATACTACACACATACTGTGTATCGATCTGTATGTACTGTATCAACAGTAGAGCAGTAGGTACTCAATCGAATGCAGTAGGTACTGTCACGGTACGTGATTTCGGAGGTTGTAAGAAATTTGCCTATTGTCGTGAGGTAATTTGGTCCTTTTTGACCCTGGTAACGGGCTAAACTCTTAATTACTGAAGCTCATGTTTTTCTTAATTATTCTATTTAATTGCATTACTGTATTTTATTACATTACTGTTTAACATCCATTAGTGAAAGTGTTAAAGTCAGAGGCTTGGAATTCATGCCCTATTAAACCATTAATGGCAAAATAATTCATTCAGTTCTAATGAAGCTGTAACAAATGAGGGTATTTGATGCATTGCATAATCTTCACCTCTTCAGAACCTCATATTATGTAGTTCTGACTTTTTAGGCTATTCACTACCGTTAACCAAGTCACACCAACACAGCTTGCTATCCTGTTTCGCCTCAAACATTCTCCCAGAGAGTGGCCAGTTCCTGCTGAAAAGAATATTTAATGTAGGTTACATTCCTTGCTTACACACTACCACGTATGCTTTTATTATTGTGGTTTTACTATTAGAGGTATAAGCATCCAGTTGTGGGATAAACCTGCATAATATACAGCATTACATACACAAATGGCAGAAATTAGCTTCCATCATTTCTCCATTAGATAACTCACAACTCATATATCATACTTATAGCTCTCATTTCTGAATTTTAAAGGAGACAACTCAACAGCAGTAATACGTCAGAGCCAGGTCTCTGAATTCACACACCATTACCTCAGAGTGTTGAATATAAGGTCACATCTGTCTGTCCTTCACCTACAGATGAACATTTAAGTTCTATAAAAGCAGGCTACATTTTTTCTTTCCCTGCATCTTCAGGAGTGTGATGATGATATTCATTTGCATGTTACAGATCTAGTGTGTGGAGAATATTTGCTTATAGATATGCTAAAAAACAGTTTGAGGTCTACTTTATAAATGTGTGTGTGTGAGAGAGAGCCACATACTGCTGGATGTAGAGCTCCAGGCTCGTGTGTCCCTGTGCAGGTGCAGCTTAGTCTACCGCAAAAAGATTATTTGTTTACGGGGCACCTTGCACACACACACACACACACACCCACATTCACACATTCATATTTCATACTCAGTGTAGCCGATCCAGATATGAACATGGAGGAAATGTGAAATTCTGTACACACAATAATTGAAAGTCAGGGTCGAAATCGGTACACTGGTGTACATTGTAAATTATACTGGAAGAGCCATTCTTGCTTCCATGGACTCCCCTAGCAGGTCCGTGTGTGTGTTTTTATATTTGAATGCAGCAGGTGAATATTTTAAAGTGATTCAGCTGCACTTACTGCTGCTTTTTTTAGTTTTCTGATCCCTGTAATAAGGTTTCCTGCACTCAAAGCCAGCACCGAGTATCAAAACACACTTATCCTTGGGATTGTGTGTGCACATGCTTGCATGTGTCTGCACGTGTGTGTGTGTGTGTGTGTGTGTGTGTGTGTGTGTGTGTGTGTGTGTGTGTGTGTGTATGTGTGTATTAGACCCTTTATTTCTTTACAAGGACAGTGTTAAATCTGGGCATAATTGTATTAGTAATGTGCATTAGTAATAATATATACATATTATTTTGTGTGTGTGTGTGTGTGTGTGTGTGTGTGTGTGTGTGTTTGTGTGCCACTTCCCTACCCAGATTCGTTATTATGTTACTGTGTGCCTTATTCCCAGTTAACCCTAGTGTTCCCTAGGTGAGTAAATATTCCTAGGTGAGTAAAAACACACCTGTAAAGAAAATATTTTCATAAATGATTCAAAGTAACTATGTTGGCTATGATAATTAAGGGTAAGGAAGGGACTGCAGTGCCTCCACTATATACTGTAGACATGTACAGTGGGGAATGAAAGTTTGTGAAAAATTTTCTATATATCTACATAAATATGAACTAAAACATCATCGGTCCTAAAAGTAGACAAAGAGAACTCAATTAAACAAAACGAGACAAAAATATTATACTTGGTACACTGGCGTTCCATTCTGCCGGCGGGATGGAAATCGACCTGTCTGACATTTTCAATCGGAATAAAGAAATGAATTAGTTTATTGTTGCAAATCTTTTATAAGACTAGTCAGGACACTGTTGGGTTTCTGTGTGTAGAGTATCGTGACTCTGGGTTTAGCTGCTTGTGAGCAGGGCGATTGGAAATTGGAGGGGTGTGAGCCCCCTGCTGGACAAACAATCCACACCTCTCTGGTACAGAGATAAAACGGACAGCATGATTAAAGGTTTTTTGATAATAAAGCACCGTATACAAAGCACACAATAAAATTATCATTTAAACCTAATAGTCTAAGTAAAAAAGAAATACCTATGAAAGACTGCGAATTCTTAACTCAGTGAGTGTCTACTTTCATATGAACAATTAACCGCTACTGTGGAGTAGTGGTTCCTTTTTTTGGCCTCTGTTAATCTGTCTCTCTGAAAGAACAATAAATAATACTAATTTCAAACTACACAGAGGAAGAGAGAGCAATACTGAATTAGAATAGGAAGCTAGTCAAATGGATCATACGTGGTTTGTGGTTTAAACTTTATGACCTTTGATGTGAGATTGGGGAAAAATGGACTGGAATGGAGGTATGCAACTCATTAAACTTATGATGGCCTTTACAGCTCTGTATGGTCAGAGTTAACAGCCTAGTTAGTCTCATATCACCAAACAAGCCACAAATGGCCACTTTAAAAGGCTCAGAGAGGAATGGAGAGGTTATTGTGAGTCCTTGATAGCTGTTGAACCAGTGATCATTTCTTACCTGAATAAAATGCCAGTATGAAACTCTTCATTTCAGTTTATAAAAAGACCATAATCTGAGCAAAGCAGAAATATTATGTAAGACTTGGATTAAATGATCAGGCTCGCCCACACTCGTGCTGTCGTAACACTCTTATCACTATGGCAGTCTTATGGTGATGATTTCATGGCTTCTGGCTTAACTTTAGTATTGAATTGTAATGGAGATAGCAAGAAAACACTGGACAGTTTCAGTTTCAGTAATGATCTGACTGTCTCTCATATATGCATACAATACACACTGCGCTGGCCTGAACACACTCCTAATCTCAAAAACAGGCCTGCAGCTGTTCCAGTTGTCGCATCAGGCATGAAGGATTCATACTAGCAAAATAATATCCAACTTTAAAGTGAATATAGAGTGTGTTTGTGCTGGAGGTCGACTTCCCACTGCTCTGGACAAATACCTAAAGGCACCAATATTTAATTTACACACGTACATACATACAGCATTTGTGGTATCCTGTATCAGGCAGAAAAAAATTCAGGATTACTGGCCCCGCAAACTGAAACCCAAACTGAAAATCAAGTGTCAGAGCAATTAATGGTGATAAGATGCATCAAAAACCATGATATTATGTAAGATAAAGCAAAAGCAATCCCAGTAATGTAACATCACCATTACAGAGAAACTTTCTAATTGTTTTGAGACACCGAGGCATAATTTAGATTAATTGATTGAATGATATTTAAGCAAGTAAACATCTCAATATCTTAAAGGAACAGTTATCTAATATGTCTCATTATGAGATTATTATATAACCAATATAAGATTGATAAGACTATTTCTAAGGCAAGATTATAAATGCTTAAAATGGTCTTGAAATAAGCAAAACTATCTGGCAATAGTCATACAATAATACAGTTTCAAGCTTGAAATGAGTAAGAAATATCTAGAAATACTGTAGGCATAATCATCTTATTTAGTTCAACTAATATCTATTCAAGATAGTTTAATTTGATAGTTTAATGTCATTTTTTTGCAGTGTAATACATTGTTTTATAAATTGAAAACAGGCTTTTACACATTTAATACTTGCATGTCGATCGTATTGTATTGCATCTGTGCATGCAGTCATTGTTGCAAAACTTTTGTCCTGCAGTAAATCGCATTGTGGGGACAGAATGAAGTGATTTTCATTGATGCCACCCTCTATTTTGTGTCTCTTGGCAGAAATACACTACAATTATTCAATTAGATAGAGAGATAGAGATAGAGAGATGAAAACTGGCTTCAAAATGTTTGAGATCTGCTCGATGTTTACGTATGTTTTAGGGATGTAGCCTTGGCTCATCACTGACTGTGTGTATAATGCAGGGTAAATCTCATCCATGTGATGGATGTCTTACTGTCAGCAGCTCTTCTCTGTTCTTTCTGCTCCATCTCACCTTCTCATTTTTCCACCCTTGATTTATTTTAAAAGCAAAACACACAAAAGCCATCATCATTAGAAACAACAGCAAGCACACAGAAGCTGAGTATGAAAATAACAGCTATTTTACAGACTTTGGAATGTGTGTTGGGAGGAGAGAAGAAAATAAGGGTTGTGACAAGGTTCCACTCTCTGTTTCTGCTTTTCACATCAGCAACTTCAGATGGAAGGAAAGCAAGAGTGTGTTGGAAAAAATGGAGGTGGACTTTGGGGACACTTTTTGGAGGTTGGGGATGCTCAAGACACATGGTGCAAGTGGAGTGTCTCTGTGTGTGAAACAAGAGAGAGAGAGAAAGTACAGTTACTCATGTATTTTGTCTGCATTTGTATGTTGATTCGCTCTATTCACATAAAGCATGATGAAGAGATGCAAATGAAGGGAAAGACAAAGACCAACACTCCTCCAAAATTCCCATGTGGATCATGCAACAATTAGAATGGACCACTTGTAGAAAAATAGATCAACTGCACAGGATTTGACAAACACTGTAGATTTAGATTATTTCATGTGGTAAAAATAAATAAATAAAAGTGTATAAGAGAAAAAGCCAGAACAGTATGAGATAAAGAATGTAAAATGTGGCGCAACAGAGATATTATCTCCAAGAACCATATATGAGCTGGCCCATAAGGCCAAACTGTAATACCAAATTCATGTGTGGCATAGACCACCCCAACGCAGCACACCCCTTAGATAAAGCCTTTGAGGAGGTGACCCCCCTGGTGGAATGAGACCCTATGCCCAGAAGCATAATGAGACTGCGCACCTCATAAGCGATAGAGATTGCTTCCAGTATCCAAATAGAGATGCGCTGCTTTGATGCAGAATCATCTCTACTGTCACTGCCAAGCAAACCAGAAACTGCTCCGACTTACGCCACTGGCCGGAGCACTAGATGTAAGAACTAAGAGCCCACACTGGACACAGTAGGTGCAATCTTCCTCATTCCAGTGTAAGGAATAGAGGATGGAGTAAGCCTATCAGCTGGACAACAGACATAGGTGCTTAGGAATAATCTGTCCCAGGATATAGACACGCCCTCATCATATTCAAATCCCATATAACCCCTATAAAAGTTGCTCTCAACTGGAGAAGCAACTTTCCCTGAGGTTCAACCTGAGCCTCAGGGAAAGTTGAGGCTCAACTTTTCATTTCTATTCGCTGGTTTTGGAGCATAAAAATCGAGTTGAGGCAAGAGCACCCATCAAAAGATTACTAATGTGAGATGGGGTGGGGCTTCCAGTAACACCTATAGAACTGTCTATGATTCCGGATTTATATATCAGCTGGCTCATCTGCCTACAGATAAGACTGCACTTTTGCCATATTTTTAGTGATGCTGGCATACTCATAATCATTAATGATACGTCATCTTCATCCTTTCTGGTCCTGCATTGCAGAAGTGTAGTAATTCATCATCTCATCTCATTGTATTTCTTATTTGTTCCTCTCACTTGTGTAGCCTCTGGGTGTACATTATTTTTGCTGTGGAGATAATATACAGTACAAGATATGCACGACTATACAATACAAAAATGACTTGTAAAAGAATTATTTAACACATAGTTACATGGTGCTGTTTTGTAGTGTTCATGACCTGAAGCTGGAATATTTAGTCAACGCTAAATTCATAATCCAGAGATTTGGGAAATATCCCTTGATATGTATTAAAACAAAAATGGCTTCCAAATTTTTTAAATAATAATTTTTATTATTCATGGTGGCTTAGTGGTTAGCACGTTCGCCTCACACCTCCAGGGTCGGGGGTTCAATTCCCACCATGACCCTGTGTGTGCGGAGTTTTCATGTTCTCCCCGTGCTATGGGGGTTTCCTCTGGGTACTCCGGTTTCCCCAGTCCAAAGACATGCATGGTAGGCTGATTGGCATGTCCTAATGTCCAGGTTTCCCCGTGACCCTGAAAAGGAATAAGTGGTATAGAAGATGGATGGAGTAATCAGCAGCAGAGCAAAATAATACTGACCCAAAAATTTAGAACAATTATTTTTTTTAAAAATCAACAATGAAAAGACCCTATTATCCATGAAAAAGAAAAAAATGCACCTAATTGAATTATTAAAATTTTAATTCTTCGACCAGTTGCAATTGAAATGTCGAACATGCAGTCTTGGGGAGTAAGGAGTACATGTAACGGTGTTAAATAATCCACTTACAAAAAACTGGTAACTTTAATCCATTACAGTTACATCAAAAAACAAAGTAATCAGATTACCGGTATACTTTGAAAAAAATGCGAATACTATCAGCATTACTTTTTTTTTTCCATTTAAAACCAAAGAAATTCATCTTTTGACATAACACAATGTAGGCAGATGCTTGATTATAGTTCTGGTTCTCTCTTGTCAGTCGTGACTCATGTGAGCAACCCCCTGGTGCATGCACATAGAAATTTTTCACATAGTTAATTTCGTAGAAATTAACACAAATTGTCTCTGAAATGCCTTTGTTCAGGTGACCATATGTCCTCTTTTTCCAAGACAGGTCCTCTTTCTCAGACCTTAAAAAAATGTCCAACCGGGATTTCTAAATTTGATAAAATGTCCAGGATTCAGCTTTAGTTTCATTATGATGTGCTTATGGTCTAATACTCCATGTGTGCACATATTTGCGCTGCTTTAACCCCTCTCTGTAATTCCCGCCTTCTCGCACACCAATTGGTCAGTTATAAAAGCCAAATTAGCCAAATAAATCCACCTCTCAACCGTTAGCCAACTTTCAGCGAACATGCAAACATGTGAAGGTGAAGCACTGTTGTGTACAGCATCAAACAATTGCTTGACAATAGCAGTAAAAGACAGCTGTCCGGAGTCAAAACAACACCCATGGCCATATAAGGTCATTTTTAATTTCATGTTATAAATTGCTTCGTATTACACGGCCAATCAAATGTGTGAATGATGGCAGAAAATACACTCGTGGCATCTAATATTTTATTTTACGTATTTAATTTTTTTATGAAATAATTTGTAACTGTAACGCCATACATTTTTAAAGTAGCCCTCACAACCCTACAAAAACGTCACGTGATGTGCTATTTTACCCTCCCTATTGTACTTTTAGTGTCTTTTTATTCCTCTCATCTAAAGTTAATAATGCAAGACATTACTATTATAATCCTTTATTATTGTCAGGGAAATTGATGTCAATTAAGTACACCAAAGGACCACTGAAAGTGATTCTTCTCGTGAAATACAGCAGGCCATATGTGTGCCTTTATGAAATTATAAAAAAATATATTAATTACATTTCTAGATAATTAATAGGAATTTGTTACATTACTTACCCAGACATGACAGAAAACTGTTGAGCTGTTAAAGGAGCTGTTTAAATTTCTTTATATATATATATATATATATATATATATATATATATATATATATATATATATATATATATATATATATATATATATATATATATATCAGTAGACTAATGAATATTTCGTTTCAACTTCGTAAGGACAAATGAGATGATGTAAATCTCTCTGAATAAACTGATACTGTCAGGGTTTGGAGGCGAAGATGGATGCAAGTGCAGATTAGGTTTAATATAAATTCAAACAAAACACAAAACAGGATCTATAGAACTTGTGGCAAGAACACTAAGGCTAAGAATAAACATAAAACAAAGACAATAATCACAGCAACAGAAGCAATGGCAAAGAAAGACAATCAAAGCAAGACAAGGAGTGCAGTGAAAACTTTGACTATATATATACACACAAATGCTCATTAAAATGAATGTGAATCAGGTGCAGATGGTCATGTGACAGTGATGTAGTAGGGTGCAGTGGCTGCTGGGAACTGTAGTCCTTCCGACATATTCATGACAGACACTAATTATCTTTTGTCAGAACTTCACTGTAGACATCAGCTTTAACCAAAACACTGGTAAAGTAATTACAGTGTTTAAGGATAATATGAGGGTATCATCTCCAATCCTAACACACTTTTCCCTGAGCTGCTTTAGCATTGCTGGAAATCATCAAATTGTAAAATGGATTGGACGCCATGTTGTGAAAGGACTTTCAATTGACCACGTGGCACCTAGGTTTATAGAAAATACAATCCTGTGGTCATTTTATTGTTTTCCGAATGGGTTTTAGCATTGAGGATAAATGTAAAAAAAAAAAAAAAAGACTAATGGGACTAATGATTACAATTTTTTTTTTTTCGTAATAAACAACGAGTCACAATTTTTATCCATTTATAGTTACATTGATATTGTGGAATGTCCTTGAAGTTAGTTCCTGTTACATGTTTGTGTTACCTCTTACGCTATAGCAGCTATAAACAGTCATTCCCTCGTGAATGCCAATTTTTTTCAGCTTTTGAAGTTAATAAGACGAACAAAAATAAAAACACAGCTTTTCACGTTACTGAGAAAATGTAAAGCACAAATATACAGATACAGTAACCTTTTTCATAGACATTCCACAACATTAATTGTGACTGATAATAATTAATTCATTAATGGATTAAAAGTAGGATTTGTCACTCTTACATTGGCACGCTGCTGTAGTAAAAGAGGAATGGGCTGTTATTGGAAAATAATTAACTTTGCCATGCTGACTGTAACTCCACTTCACACTGGGCTGCATCACACCACCCCATCTTGGATTATTTTCCTATAACAGCATGCTTGAAACCCAACAGCCATTCACATTATTACAAAACACCCTGTAGAAATATTCTCTGCAGAAAAACTGTCTGAAGGATTTGCTGAATGAAGCATGGAGAAGTGAGAAAAAGGCTCAACTGCATTCATGCAGTGTTTATCTGCAGAGAAAAAGATAACTGTATAGCTAAAGGCTAAGTGTCAGAATTGATGCCCTGATGTTCAGATTTTCATACACTGAGTGTACTCATAATTGTATTGGTGCAGAGATGTAAATGGTGTTTGAAATTTGGGGAAATTAACTCAGCATGTTCATTTGTGCCTCACATATAGTACTGTGCAAAAGTTTTAGGCACATGCTAATAAATGCTGTCAAGCAAAGATGCCTTCCAAATAATGAAATTAAATCTTTCTACATTAAAAAAAAAAAAAAAAAAAAAAAAAAAAAAAACAGTAGTAAATGAAACAATTTCTATATTTGGTGTGACAAAAAAAATAAAAAATAAAAATCTTGCAGAGCCAGCCACAGTTTGACTTTGCTTCTTATTTTTGCAGCAAAACCCATCAGCCTTTGTTGTGCTTTTTTTGTCTGAAAAGTGGTCTCTTACATAATATGCTGCTTTCTTTAATGACATACAAACATTCTTTTTTTCTGTAACATTTAATTTTTTGCTAGAAAACGAATATTTAAGGAATATGAAATGTTTTTTTGTACTGACTCGATAATGTTGAAGTCATAAAATAAAAAAATCTATAAAAGTTTGTACAAAAAAAATTAGGGTGCCTAAAACTTTTGCACAGTACTGTAACTAGCTCACTCATGGATGTAGATGTACGTACATATTGTCCCGTCTGAACCTAATGGAACAGCAATTCAGCCATGCTTTTGCTGATGTTTTGGCTCGGATTGATTTTCCCTCTTTTCTCAGCTTCAAAATGGCTTATTTTTCTCCCATAGTCAGCTCTCTTGTCTTCATGTTGGTTTATCCTTTTTTTTAACAACAAATGCAGTCTTTACAGGCCAAGAGCACACATTGAGGGATATTAATTGTTCAATCAATCAATCAATCAAACAGGCCACACCTAGGTAACAAGAAACACCTGTCCATCACATGTTCCAGTATTTTTGATCACTTGAAAAATGGGTGGGTTCAAAGAAAAGGTGCCATGTTGGCGAGATGTTATAGAACACCTCTAGATGTAAATATTAGGAAATGACAGCTGAAATTCTGGTCTATTGTCTTATATTCATATATTGATCTCAAACCAAATGGCCTAATATGTAGTATTATATACATACTATATATATATATATATATATATATATATATATATATATATATCACCCATCATGCAGTGATATCATGGCCATATTGAAGCTTATTGTGGCAGTGTTGTTATTATTATTTTCTTTGGCTGGCTGTTTAATGGCTGAAACTAAACAAGCATTAACACATTCATCATAAGAACACAAATATACATGCATGAAACATCAGGCATGCAATATAGAAATATCAACCTTTAAATACCAGTGAGGCTGCTCTAAATGGCACGTATGGATAAATAATTATATACATAACAGCATGACTGTGACATGAATCTTCAGCATAATATCCTCATTTGTCCTCATTTGTATCCTTGTCTTGCTAGTACTCAAAAACAATAAAATTGTAGCTTCTAATGTATGTGTCTAATGAGTAAAGGTTCTAATATGTGTTGCCATTTTGGGTATGTCTGTAGTACTAGGTTGAATTGACACAGATTGGATTTTATTAGGATACAAAAATCTGATGTTTTCAAATCAGACATAAGATACTTTATTATATGGACCTAGATCAGATGCATATCTAATATGTGGAGAGAAAATATGACGGAGAACGTTCAGAACAATTTTTTGGTGGGGGTGCACAACAGTGTAACTGTATTCGGTGGAAGGATGGGAAATTTGAGATGGACTTTTTGGAAATTTTGATGGAATTCATTCAAGCAACGATTGATTCTAGCAAAATCTGAATAGTGTTTGAAAGGAAACATGGAACAGCTGCTTTCTCATTTAACTCATTTAAGACAGATATTGGTCACTTGTGGTTATGAACATGAATGATCATGATACATCCATTTATTTTCTGTACCGCTTATGGATTGAGGTGGTCCTGGAGAGTATCCCAGGGAACTCAATGCACAAGCTGGAGGACACCCTGGATGGACTGCCAACCCATCACAGGGCACAATCACACTCACACTCACACACTACAGACGATTTAGAAATGCTAACCTCCCAACACTGTCGGTGCAAGGCAAACATGCTAACCACTGAGCCACCATGCCCCCTTGAATGATCAATCATATATATGCTAATATCAGCAGAATTGTCATCACAATGTGAACCTATGAGCCGACTAGTACAACATTCCTTGCAAATTGATCATATTATCAAGTTTGTTTTATCCTCAGCTCTGGACTTCTTGAATAAAAAGTGTCAATTGGTGCAGCAGAAATAGAGAAAGCAGACCATCTATCAACCTATCGATCATGAGACATGCATGTATACATACTAATGCGTATAAATTACAATATATCTAATGCATTTTTAACACACACACACACACACGCACACACACGCACACACAGCTCCTGATGGGGTAAGAAGGGAGTGCTGAGGTGTCCATGTGCATCATCAAGGATTAGCCTCATTAAGCTCCTTCATCCCTGTCTGGGTTTCTCCATTTCTTGCTGTCCCTCTCCATGTGAGTTCACGCTGCACCAATCAATCACACCATTCTCTCACCGCTTAACGCTATCTCAATCCAATGGACAGAAGAAGTTCGCACACTCCATCAGCTCTCACATGGAGAGAATCCTCCTTTACCCCCCTTCAATTCAGCCTATACACATGTAGATCCAGCAGGTGATACAGTTTGTCACAGCAGAAGTACAGCCAAAGTTTTGTGAGCATGTGAGAGTGTTTCTGGGATTAGAACCCCATTTGTGTCCTATATTTACAAATATATTAATAAACAAACATCGAAAATTATATTTTTAAAAAATGTCCCATCCCACTATAACTACAGTTTACCTTTAAATATGCAGTACTAGAGTAATTCATATTGTTCACAAATCTTAATATTGTGTACATCTAACATGTCAATCCATTTAATGTCTCGTGCTTTACCTGGTTACCGTTCACCTCTATGACACAAGTCACATGTTCAACGGGTAGATGCATCATCCAAATATCATTGTGTATAAAGTTTTAAAAAGGAAGTTCTCTTGATTTTATGTTTCTTTGATTGTTTGTTTGTTTGTGTGGTTTGTTGTTTTGTTTTTTTTTTGGGGGGGGGGTGTTTTGATTTGTTGTTTTTGTTTTTGTTTTGTTTTTTCAATAATATTATGAGATTGACTGACTTTGAAAGTGTATCCGTGTTACCCCGAATTATAGACTGAAAGTAAATTATTAATTTAAAAATAAAATGAATTTTTTAAGTAAATCATTAGGACATATCCTTAATGTAGTGTCCACTGTGGGATACTAGTGACCCACATTTTGTGCATTTGCACAAATTCTATGCAACATAAATAAATAAATAAATAAATAAATCCTCCAAGCCTGTTACTTTCAATCTTATTACTCACTTAAAAGCAAAATGCAGCCGGTGTCAGGAAAGTAACCTCATAACTTTTGACTTTTTGTTGAAAATCTATTTGTATTGTATTGTATTATTATTATCATTAGTAGTAGTAGTAGTAGTTGTTGTAGTAGTAGTAGTAGTTGTAGTATCAGTAGTAGTAGTTGTAGTAGTAGTAGTTGTAGTAGCAGTAGTAGTAGTTGTAGTGGTAGTTGTAGTAGTAGTAGTAGTAGTATTAGTAGTGGTAGTAGTAAAAATATTAATATAACAAGTAATAGAAATAATATAATAATATAATGTATAGAGTAGTAAATAAACAGAACAGAAACATGGCCAGTTTTCCTTTTTTCATCTTTCTGTCAAATCAAAAGACGTCTGTCTATCTCTGTAGGTCGGATCTCCTTCATGACCTTTCCTCAAGCTTTCTTGAAGAAGCGTATTGAATAAGATTGGCATTTCCCCAGAAATTAAAATATAGAAAAAGAGAAGATTGCTTTCTTGGAAATGCCACTATGTTTACTGGACCTGAATATGAGCCTTATATTCCATCACAGAGGAAAGATGAGTTCCTCAGAGGCTACTGCAGTTCCTTGAATGTTTGAGCCATAGTGCATTCTGGACATTCTTTCTTCTTCCTTGTCCATTCCACTGACCATTTCTACAAAGGAAATAATGGGACATAACATGGAGAGAAGAAATTAAATAAAGGAGTAGGAAAAGGAGTTTCCTGACTAATTTAAGTTCATACTTTAATTGGCATGTCTTGTTGACAGATTGAACAGAAATTGTCTTTAGGGCTTGCCAAAAAACTGTAAATGAGAGAACGTTTTGAGTGTGTTGGACCCAAACACAAACAACAACAGCAGCGGTCGCTATGTGCCCATAAACTATAAGTGACATGAGCAAATTGCTATTGTGACCTAGGGTAAATCAGTTCTCATACTGCAGTAGTAAATACAGTATGCCGGTGTGTGAAATGTAGTGTCTCTTTAGTCAACAAGAAAATCAATGCCTCATTCATCAATCTGTGAGTAAAGTCGTGTCCAAAAATTTACTCCGGTTTAAAAAAAAGTTTCATAAATGTCGATTTTCTTTGTATTTGCGTGTGCTTTGATAAATGCCAATCACCCATAAATTAGCAGGTGTATGCACACCACAGCTGATTTGCATTTGGTGACACAACAGCCAAATGAAGAAGGCAAAAGTTGAAGTACTTCTGACTCGTGTCTATGAGAATAAATTCACATTATTTTGCAGTGTATCCAGTGGAGTCACAGCTCCTAAAAAGGTCAAAATATGAAATTAAATGACAGCGGTGAAATTCAGTGTCATCCATCTAGCAGAACAAAAGTGAGACAATTATGACAAGGCTTTTTCAAATTGACCAGATGCTGTGGCAAACTGAACCAATTTGTAAGCCAGCTTTCATCCTCGGTCAAAAAATCAAACTGCTCTCTAAATATCTGATGCCTCCTAACGGCATTATGTGCTAACTGTTCCAGTAATATCAATTCTGATATTCGCATAGCCTTGGTTTACATCTTCTAGAAATATTTCCCTAATGTCATTCAGGGTTATGTAGCGATGCGTCTATACATCCATCCATTTTCCCTTTTTTTTTTTTTTTTTTTTTTTTTTTTTTTAAAAATCGTACATTATTAAAGGTTTGCAGGGGAGCATGGAACCTATCCCAGGGTCACGTGCCAACCAATCGTAGGGTACAATTGACACACTGTGGACAATTAAGAGATGCCAATCAGCCCATAACGCATGTCTTTGGACTGGCCGAGGAAACCAGAGTATTCAGAGGAAACGCCTAAAGCACGAGGAGAACATGCAAACTCTGTGCACACAGGGCGGCGGTAGGATTTGAACCCCCCAAATCTGGAGGTGTGAGGCAGACGTGCTAACCACTAAGCCACTGTCCACTAGTTGTGACTCTGAGACAAATCCCTCAGCTATTTGAACTTGACAGTGTAATCCATATAAAAATGCAGCAACTCTTCGAAAATGAGAAAATTCTAAGTGATCAATCGAGGTTTACAATAATTCGTCTTCTTATGCGTAAATTTCTTATGCATACTACAAAACAGTAGTAGGATACGAAAGTTTTCCTGAATTTACACATAAATCCATTTGTATCCAGCTTGAAAAATGAGGCCCATTGTTCCTATAAATGTTCATTATCCTGAAGATAAGTTCCAACAGTGGAAATTAAGAACTAATTTTTCCAACTAATTAGAAGTTATTATTGTCTAAATGTCAAGAGTTAACATTTCAGTAGATGATGTAAGCCTAAAAGAGATGATGATGGATGGGGAATTTATATGAAAAAAATTGATGAACTAAAGCATAAATAAATCAAACATCCAACGGCTATACCCCAACAATCTCCATATCTATTTAAATCACAGACACTTTCATTAAAATCAAACATTCACTCGTGATAAGTTTCTGAGTAAATGACAGAATGCTGAGGCAGGCATGTTTTCAAGGTTGTTCGCATCAATGATAGACTGTCAAGCGTCTCAGAGGGATTTGGAAATGAGCTGAAACTCAACAAAATTGCATACTACATTATCATTCTCCATTCATCAACATGCGCCAAAATTTGGGTGACCAGAAAGAAGGGAAAAGCACTTTAAAACCTCAATTAATCTTTCAGAGTCTCTGATTCAAGTAGAAATGAATAAAACAGCTCACAGGGATGAGGCATCTGATGAGGCACGGTTTAAACAGATTGCCAAGTTGTTCCCATCGAAACGTTTGTTGTTTTTCATGTACAATTTATGAATAATTAAATATATCGGATAATATGTTAGAATGGAATTACCGTAAAATAATAATAAATATGGGGTCCAAGCAGGCCTTGTAAATTACATTTCAAATTCTTCCCAAGTTACATAGAAGAATAAAGAGACCAATGATGAACATATTTACTGTAAATACTCAGATTTCCCGACAACATGCCTGCTTAAATCTGGAGGACATTGAGTTCCTGAGAAACCAAATGTTTGTTATTTGAACTTAACTCCACCTGCAATGTATGGTATAATTTTGCGCTATAGCAGCACCATCTGGCTGATTCGGCCCATGTTGCCTGCCTGAGAACTGGAAGCGAGTGCTATCTACTGACGAAGTTTCACATCTCTATGACTTATTTGTCTGTCTGAGCAATCCTAATTTACAGGTGAGCAAGAATTTTTTTAAAAATGTACAAAAACAACAAGGTTCCAGCACTTTCCGCAGTCTCACCGCAAAAAGAGTTAGCTCCTTGAGATGCTTATTCAAGAGTTTTAGAAGAGAAATACAGCAACAAAAAAAAAAAAAAATCATGCTTATGGTTTTACCTTGGGGAAGATATGTGGATTTTTGAAAATGGTCTTTATAAAGCTATAGACATGGTATGCATTCACATTCACTCTGTTGCTCCAAGGAGAAGTTCAGTTGTCTATGAGGAAAGTTAGAGATAACCAATTCTATTTGGAAAGAACACTAATTGACACCAAATTTGGACAAATGGGATTGCAAAACAAAAAAACTAGTTTAGTGTTAATCCACTGGGGTTTATCAATGTTAGAATAGTTTTACTTGTCAGGTACAAGGAATTTTCTTAATGAAAGTATGACCACATTCTATTTTTTTTAAATAGAGAATGGTGGGGAAATGACAGTTTATAGCTGCTAAAACATAAGTGATAAGAGGAAAAACGAATGGTCTCATGGGCGTTCCATATCATTTAATGTAACTATAAAGAGATAAGAAGTATAATGTCGAATTTCTGTGTTACAAGACAAATAAAACAGATAAGTATGTCCTGTTATAGGAAAATAATTAACATCGAGGAAGCAACTCAACCAGCATTGTTGATTATTTTCATATAACAATATGGCCCCTAAAGTGTTTTATTCCTTACACATCACACCTTACACAGATTTGCCTGGCTGGACAAGTGGTCCATATGCAACTAACATCAAAAACAATATTTCTATTTTACGTCTACCAAATAAAACACCAAATAAGGGGAAACCTGTATTTCTAACAAATACACTACCATTCCCTTTTTTTTTTTTTTTTTTTTGCCAAGCGCCAAATTAGATTTGGCATTTTTCTGTTACCACATCAACATGCATCATTATCATGCCTTTGACAAGTCCAAGTCCTGTGTGCACTCTGCGATGTTTAATGAATGCGAGACTCTGAATTTATTTCGCACGCAAGGAGGCTGCTTTAATAAATTAACACATCACAGTAACACCTCTCTAGTTGTAAATGTAGTGGAGGAGTCATGGGGGAATATTCTGGAGAAATACTGTCTATGTTTCCACTCCCGGAAGAATTGTCGTAAAGACTACACTACAGAAGAGAGACGTTTTCTATACTCCAAGGGGATGGTGGGGAAAACCTTAAAGCATCATTAGATGCGATAACAGGGAACAATCCTGTCGTGAACCTATGGATGGGATTTGTGGATCTTTTTTTTTTTTTTTCTCAGTGAGAAGCTGTTAATAAGTATTCATAATATGTCAGGGTAATAATGAGAACACACCTGATGGGTCTACTATGCTTCTGGAATATATTATTACTGGGAATATCTTGAACCTTCACATAGGATTCTTTCTGAGTGCTCTCTAAAGGAGAAAGGAACAAAAAAAAAAAAAAAAAAAAAAGGAAATAATTCAGGGATTATTCCAGTCTCTGTATGATAACCGCTGCAAAGATAAACCTTTTGCTTTGAGGAGGAAAGATTAAATATATATATATATAAATAACAAAAAAAAAAAAAAAAAAAAAGCTGTTCAGAACTGCCGGGGTCTTGAACTCCATCTGAAAGAAATCTCTGTCTGAGAGGAAGAATGTCCATCCGAGTGTGGCAGTTTGGATAATAAGCTAAAAGCATTTGACAGTGAAACATGACCGGGTTGATCTGCACTGACATAACTTCCTCTCAGGTATTTCCACTGAAGTGAGGAGCCTCTTTTTTTTTTTTTGATCAATTTGAATTTAAATGCTGCTCCTTCTGTTCACCATGGTTGAGTCACCTCTGCACACAAACATTTGAGGAATAAAGGCGATGGAATGAATCTGTTTAATCTCTTGTGTGAATGCTTCAGCTGGAACTGGGAACCTGGTCAGTATGGAGGGAAAGATGGATGGAGCCAGTACTAGAAAAAAAGAACATTTGTTCCAGTCTACATAGACTGGGACTTGAGACTGAGGGTCATCTTCTAAAAAGACAATATCCCTAAGCATACTGCCAAAGCTACACTAGAGTGGTTCTAAACCAAGAACCTGAATTTGTCATAATGGCCCAGTCAAAGCCTAGACCTCAACCTGATTGAGAATCTGCAGCAAGACTTGAAAATTTGTGCTCACCGGTAGTTTCCAGCCAATTTGACAGAGCTTGAGTAACTTTCCAAAGAAGAACGGGCAAAAATATCAGGATCCAGATGTGCAAAATCGATTAAAAAAGAAACACATGAAGATACAAGAACAGAATGAATATAACTTTACAGAAAATACAATGCTTTTTCTCTGGAACAAAAATGCAGCTATTTGTAGAGAAAACAAAGAGCACAGTGAACGTATCTGCAAGGCTACAGGTCTCATTCAGACGAGTGCTCTGCAAACTTCCGACACTACAAAGCATTTCAAATCAACAGAGCAGTTATGTTTCTTCTCACCCAACCAACCCTCAGGACAGAGCCGTTCCTCTGTTTTAAGAGTTTTAAACAAACAAACAAAAAAATCATTATAAGCCTAACCTCTTCCGCATGCACAGGAAGTAAAAAGCGAAGTTGGATTGCTGTAGAATTCTAAAAGTGGCAAAACCATCTACAGTAACGTTTCAAGAAACTTATAAAATATGGATTTATATAGACTCCTCCAAGACCGGCTGAATTAAAGGAATGAATCATTAACAGTACTTTTATTATCAAGTGTGGCGTATGGAATGAGGTTGATTAAGAGATTGTTCGCTCTATTCTGTTAAAGTAAGAGTTTCAGCTGAAAATATTTTCATCACAAGCTGATCATGAAACGCATCCAGTGACTTCCAGAGTTTCGGGTCCACTGCAACAAACGTCAAAGACAGGCAAGGAGGAAACGGGAACCGGCTGAACATAAACGTAATGTTTAATAATAAACCAAACTGTCTCTTTCCCTCTGGCGTTTCCAGCCGCTCCTTTATCTCTCTCTGTCTCCCACTTGCCAAATCAGTGCCAGTTGGGCATCCTCACAGCCTGGCTCCTCCCTCTCGTGACAGGTGGGTGGAGACAATCCAAGACCATCATCCAACATCTACAATTAGGAATTAGTAGAGAAAATCAGACTTGAATATAAACTAGGGCTGCAACGAACGATTTTTTTTTGATAATCGGTTAATCTGTCGATTATTTCTCCAATTAATCGATTAGTTGGATTAAAAGGCCAGTTTTTTTTTCTGTATTTCTTTGAAAAAACATGTTATTTCGCATTCTGCCTGGTGTTGTCATATATATATATATATATATATATATATATATATATATATATATATATATATATATATATATATATATTCTGCAAATGTATGACACTTGTTATATGTTTATATACAATGACCTGTTATAACCCCATTACAGTTACTGCATATTTGATCAAAATGAATATTTTAGTCAGAGTTATTGTGATTCCTTTCTATCGCGTGCTGTTTGAATGACGCGTGGACTCGCGCTCGTTCAGTGAAGTTTAGCGGAGACTCGCTTGCTGTCAGGACGAGTCTTTATGTCAAATGGAAATACTGGTGTGAATTTCTAACATTTACAGATAAGGATATAAATGGAAAAATATCATTTCTGCACTGAAGAAAACGCGTCTGGATCACATTAAAAATCACACGCATCTGTCGGAGGATCCGACACGACAAGCCACGTTAATACACTTACGAGTTTGTTTGAAGCGCTTAATATAAAACATTCTCATGTTTTGGACGATCTGGATCGTGCACTTTTCCCACAGCAGCTCGCTCTGTGACCTCCGCTGTTTTCTAGATGTGTTTTATACATTGACATGCGTTTTTCACCGTTGTGAAGTGACGTCACTGACGGGGGATATCCACTGTGACGTCACAGACCCACAGACAAAATATAATAGCAGATAAATATAATAGCGGATAAAAAGATATACCAGAAGACCCAGAAGATAGGTCTACCATGTATTGATCCAGGGCGTGATTAAAAAGTCTGATTAAGTTTATTTCATTTCCAGGGTGTAACACTACAAAATATGGAAAAGTTCAAAGGAGGTAAATATTTACGCAAGGTACTTATTTACTCGTGTCTGCATGAGTGCCTAAGCCTAAATGCCTTTTTTCCTTTGCCTTAGTCAATTCCTGAAACCTATTTCACAAGCTTTAGAGTATTTGTTTGGTGATGCATATCAAGCACATAATCCAAATCAATTCAACACTTAGTGAAAGAACGCAGAATGGCTTTAGGGTTGATGGAAAGTGATTAATTCTCCTCGGGATTTATCTATTCTACTGTATATTTAACATTTTCTAACACAACAGTTCTCAACACTGATCATTTAATTTGGAGAGCTTAGAATTCATAAAGCCTGTTGTTTACACCAAAAACTCTGAATACCAGCTTAGCCTTATGAATAAATCAGATAAGGGTTTTGTATAACATGGTGTTAACAGGTACACTTTGCTAATCAGATTATGCTGTTCCGGTTCACTTTCTACCAGCTATAGCAAACTAAAGGGGGTTACAAAAGGTGTATCTGCTGCTCTGTGAGGAGCCAAGGTAACAGTTTATCTCCAGCATATTCATCATCGCTCTTAAAATGCTGCTACTTCACACTTGGTAAGCGCCCAAACACATTTCATCGTCTTTTCTAAAAGGTGGCTCTCTTCCTGATACCATGGAAACCATCATGACCACTTCTGGGAAAGAAAGAAAAAGCATGCTCCATAATCCTAGTCCATAAATACTTCAAATCCAGTAGAGATTGTTTAATCTCTGGGCCAACACATCCACGAAAGCAGATGTTTGACCGCCCACACAATGACTCAGTCACAATCTACAGATCAATTCGGCAGCTAGAGCAAGCACTGGCACTCATTAATACCTGCAGTTTGGAAAATTCTTAATGGTCTTATTTATTCCTATAGGTGGAGGGTTATCTTTCTACTGTGTTGGCTGAAATCCCGCCTCCACCATGTGTGCGCAGAGCTTGCATGTAATCTCCCTGTGTACCAGGAGTTTCCTTCGGGTACTCCAGTTTCCTCCCCATTCCAAAGACATGTGTTTTAGGCTAATTGGCATTTCCAAACTGTCCATAGTATGGGAATGTGTGTGCGATTGTGCCTTGTGACGAGCTGGCCCCCTCGTCCAGGGTGTCCCCTGGCTTATGCCCCAAGTTCCCTGTGATAGGCTCCAAGATGGATGTATGGATAGATGGGAAATAAAGAAGATCTTAGGACTACTGATATGTTAGTGCATCATGTAGGAAGTAGGAGGGTGTCCTCCAGAGAGAGAGAGAGAGAGAACAAATGAGAGAGCTCATGTCTAGGATTGGCGCTGTGTTACCCTGCAGTAACACTGAATGCAGGATTGAGACCATCTGCCTCTCCATCTACGGCCCACTCACTGTCACGACTCGGCTCTGTAGCTCATCCACACCTTACACCTCCAGCGACGGCCCTCATCTTTCATTTCTGATGCTCTGATGCAGCAAAGACCAATTCTGTCTCATCCTAGTGGCTGAGAAAAGATATAGCAGAACAGTCAAAGCATTTACTGGCTTGATAGACCAGCTTACTAAAAGTAAGTAAGTAAAACTATACAAATACTTATATGTCGAAGATTTGCCACATTTGTGTTTTTTGTGCTAAGGTCAATTTACACCAGACGCGTCATGTCCAGTAGAGCTTCAAGCGTTATTCAACTCTTTGTATTAACACAAAGCCTCCATGAGGCTCCAAGAGTTTTAATTAAAGCCTGACACTGTTTGGTGTTCCAGCTTACCCGGCCTGTAAACATTTAATATGCTGTAATTTAAGTTTCCCGTTTCGTTCAAATTGATCGGCTAGGAATAAAGCAGTGTTTCTCAAAACATCGTATTTGAGAATCCTTCGTAATGTGTACAACGATACTGTCTACGCTGCTCACTGACATTAAAATTTCATTGTGGTTTAATCCAAGCATGAAGTAAAATTGAGATAATTTGTCAACTGCACGATTTTCTTGTGAGGTTTTTCTCATAAAAACATGGTATATATATATATATATATATATATATATATATATATATATATATATATATATATATATATATATATATATATATATGTATGTATGTATACATGTGTGTGTGTGTTTATATATATATATATATATATATATATATATATATATATATATATGCCCCTTGGTGCTAAGTGCTGTAGAAATACATAATTTCCTCAGAATATAGACTTTGCAGAAATAGAGTACATTATATATATAAATGAAAAATCCAAGGCAATACTCGTCAATATTTATAGCATCCAGTGGATGCAGCATGTCTTGTATTCTGTTCTGTCTATCTCCCTGCTGTTGGACAGATGCTGCATCAGTACAAGAAGCAGAGCTCCTGCATTTGTGTTACCATTTTTATTTTGACATATTCACATTTCCCTTTTGTTGTCCTTCATTCCAATGGACCGATGTTTGGCGTGCAAAGCTGTGGCTCCCGCTTCACAACACGCATTACATGTGGCAGATGGATTTGATAAATGAGTTCTGTCTGGCACAGGAACGTAGGCTGTGCGAGTGTGTCCATGGGAAATGAAAAAGACACAGCTACACAGCGCGTGCACACACACGCACACACAGAGACAGATTCCTGTAGCGCAGAAGCTCGGAGTATTTTCAGACTTCACTTCAAACATACAGTACACTTACTGGCAACTTTATTAGAAACACCTGTACACTTGCTCATTCATGCAATTATCCAATCAGCCAATCATTTAGCAGCACAACATAATGCATAAAATCATGCACATACAAATTAGTACAAAATTAGCTTTAGTTAATGTTAAGGAATTGAGCATCAGAAAAACTCATCTCAGTACTTTTGATCATGGCATGGTTTGAGGATTTATCTCATACTCATAAATGACTGACTGACTGACAGATGAGTAGATTGGATGTGGAAAAAAAAGTTAAATAAACTTATATTGAAGAAAATTAAACAAAAATTAAATAAAGAATTCCACCTGGTTCTTAAAAGTGCATTAGGTAAGATTAGCTCCCTAACAGTTAAGAAAATGAATTTTTTTTTTTTTTTTTTTTTTTTTTTTTTTTTTTTTTTTTTACTCCTTAAGCCTACCCCTATTCCAATCCATGTTCACAAGGATTCGCCCCCACGATCTACGGTGGCATGTACAGTAAAATGATTTTCCAAACAGGCAAACAGGATTCCTCAACCATTACTACACTTGTGTTGAGGCCACAGCATCCCATTAAGGGTATATTCTTGCCTCATGCCCAGTGTTCCTGTGATAGGCCCTGGATCTGCTACCATTACCAGGATATAAACAAACAGAACTGAAGGTAAATGAACACACTAATTAACAATTGCAAGCTATTCAAGCATTAGGTCTATGAGTTTGTCCTTTGCTTCATGAGTGTATAGATAAGATATGAAGGAAAAGCTCTGAAAATATCTAGACACACAACTTTGGCAACAATGTCATTTCACCAAATAAAACTGCTAATAACACAGCAAATGAACTACAACAGAATGATCCATTTATCTATGAGATTTAGACATATGTGAGACGTAATAATCTCACACTGTCGCTGTTTTCAAATTGGGACTCAAAAAGTAACGGACCAGTTTTTGCTTGTTTTTTTTTACATGGTGACAGTTGGAGTGGTTTGAATCCAGGATGTGACGTGTGCTAGAATGCAGATAGCATTACTGTCAGAGAGATTAACATAGGGACTTTTTTTCTGTCAAGCAAGACCAGCTTCATTTCGAAATTAATGTTAAAGTGTTTGAAAAGATAGAAAAGAGCTTTTGGAAATGTGTCACATTTGACCTACTGTCATTGCTCTCATTCTTTAGAGATATTAGCTTTAAAAAAAAAAATCAACAACAACAGCAACATGTCTGATGTATTTGTCAGAAATGATGTCAGTGACTATGTTTACATGGACAGCAGTAATCTAACTATTGTCTTATAGACCTCTAACTATTGTCTTATAGACCTCAGACCTTATTCTGAATAAGACAATATTCTGATTAAGGTGTTTACATGAGTCACATTTAGAATATTCCTTTCATGTTCCCGTTTTGCATGTTATAGAACATAGATCGATTAACGTCACACATCATTACGTCCCCATGCCACACCATCCCAGAATTTCACGTATCAACATACAGTTCGTCTTTGTTATGGAACCGTATACAGTTTTGGGTGTTTTTATTTTTAATTTTACGAAAGTTTCAAGTGCAGTTAATTATTTGTCATGCTGTATGTGCAAATAGACGACTGAATGAAGCCGTGGGCTGCGTCCCAAACCATGTACTTACCTACTATATAGTAGCCGAAATACATGCATTTCACCTGCTATATAGGAGGTAAGTACGCAGTTTCGGACGCAGCCGTGCTCTCTTGTTTGCCGTCAAACGGTTGCGCACTGCCATGTGTGTTTGTGTCCTGTCGCAAAATGTGGTGAAAACTCCCACACGGCGTTAATAGTGTGATTAAGGTGTTTACATGTCTGTAACTCACGACGTTAATGCGACTAAAACAGGAATACTCCACATGTCTTAATACGATTTGTGTTTACTTCGAGTATGACTTTAATCGGATTAAGGTATTAAAAATGGCTGTTTACATGCTAGTTTCTTAATCAGAGTATCGTCTTAATCGGGTTAATATCGGATTATTGTTGTCCATGTAAACGTACTGAATGTGGCTCAAATGAAACAATGTTTATATGTCAAGAAAAATATGATCATCCTTTATATCATTATTAGAAATATCATGCCTCATGTGCCATCGATGAGACCTCAAGCTGTAGCCCATTGCTCAACTCCAACAGTTTCACTGGTGATCTATTGATACCTATTTAATTTTTTACCTCCCATCTAATATCACAACTAGCCATCAGTGGTCATGACAATTACATGCCCAATTACTTCATATAAGCAAATCGATAAACGATCACTTCCAGTATCATTTATTCATATTTGTATTCATCCACTTGATAGTAAGTTTTATCCCACGGGACCTGACTCTTAAAGTAGCTGGGAAACGGACAGACTGACAGACGGGAAAATGGTGGTCATCTTTTGATGCATTCCAAATTCACAGCATGCTTTCATCACTAGAGTGCCAGCACACATAAACAGTGCTGACAATGTTGATAAAGAAGCAGCTTGTGTTGGTCTAGACCATCTGGAACACACAAGGGGAGCAGCATCCACCCACAGCAATTAACACCACTTTCCTCCTGGATGCCAGTTTATAAAGTCCATCCAAGTGCCATGACTAAATTTTAACAGTCTATGACAGGCACTTTCAAATGTTTTGCAGCCAGGGATCTCTAAATCAAAACCAATTCCAATCAATTCCTCGCAATCCAGATTTATTTCATGAACGAAATTATTTTGGATATGTGTTGGAGCCATTTTATTGTTCCAGAAAAGATAATGCATCTTTATTGGTCACATATACATTACAGCACAGTGAAATTCTTTTTCTTCGCTAGGAATTATGAGGTTCAGGTTAGAGTGCAGGATCAGCCATGATACGGCACACCTAGAGTAGGGAGGGTTAAGAGTCTTGCTTAACAGTGGCAGCTTGGCAATGCTGGGGCTTGAACTCCCGACCTTCCAATCAGTAACCCAGAGCCTGGTAATGCTAGGGCTTGAACCCCCAACCTTCTGATCAGTAACCCAGAGCCTGGTAATGCTGGGGCTTGAACCCCCAACCTTCCGAATAGTAACCCAGAGCCTGGTAATGCTATGGCTTGAACCCCCAACCTTCCAATCAGTTACCCAGAGCCTTAATTGTCAAGCAAGCACTGCCCACTACCCTCTGAACACACTGAGAGAACACACTAGGTCAATAAGGTGATATTATTTCTAGGCTACATGTTTATGACTTAATGACATTCAGATTAAACCATTTCAAAGGATGCCATACAATCTAATAACTATCAAATAAAAATAAAAAAAAAACTCAGTAATAAATATAGAAGCTTTAATTGTGGTGAGCTGAAAAAAAAATCTATAAATAATTGAATACATTAATAAATAAATCACAATAACCCTACCATAGAACCACTGCTCCATGAGATGTTTTCATTTATGAACATTATAAGGAGTAAAATAATCTCAAATGTCCATCCATCCATCCATCCATCGATCCATCTTCTACCGCTTACTCCTTTTCAGGGTCACAGGGAACCTGGAGCCTATCCCAGGGAGCATCGGGCACAAGGCAGGGTACACCCTGGACAGGGTTAATCTCAAATGTAACAAATAAAATTGTATTTAGTGTACCACAATATCCATTTTAACTAGAATTTTTAGTACACTTCAACTCAGTTAAATTTTATTTGTATGCTTCTAACAATAAATAATCACAAAACCACAGAAGCCCTGAACTGCAAGTTGCTGAAGTGATAATATCTCATAGATTTGACGTAAGATCTTATTTTACACTGAAAAAAGCTTACCGAATTTACTGAATTCAAATGCGTACATCGGTTCTACGCTAATGAATTGAGTTCCGTTAACATCATTTCTATTGGAACATCCAACATGATTCGATCATATATTTTCAATGCCCTGAATAAAATCAAACTCCACACTCTCACCTGAGCTGAGGATCAAACCCAGGTTACTCTCATACTGTAAATGCCACATTCCCACTGCTCTATTCTACCACACACATTTTAATCATGTCAGTTTAAATACTATAGTTTTAGTACCCGTCAATGCCAACATCGCCACAAGATTTCATAACGTAATTGGTTTATGTTAATACTATGTGAATTGATCACACTCACTACATAATTCAATCTTGTAATTAGAAACTTTTCCTTTTAAATTAAGTTTAGCATAAGCAATGAACTGACATTTTTGATGAGAAATATAATACTTTTACATAAACCACTGGATAGTGTAGGATATGATGTTGCTATTTTACTTAAAAGTCTAAATTTCCCAATAGTATCTTGTCATTTTAACTTGGTACCTTGTTATTTCGATTTAACAACTTATTTCAAGACACCATGCTGTTATTTATCCATTTGGTTTTGAGATTTTTTTTTACCATTATTACATTTGCCATTATAATACTTCATTATTTCAAGTTAATAATGTATTTCAAGATAATATTCACTATTTCAACTTAAGATCCCCTTGATTTAGGACAGTATGGTATTTTAACTTACTATCTCATTACTTTGACTTTATTTTATTTTTTTAAAACATTAAGCGATTTGTTCAAATGTTCCTTTTTTTATTTTTTTAAAGATATTGCGCCTTTATTTCAACATAAAATCTCATTGTATCCACTTGATATGTTGCTATTTTGACTTAACATATTATGTTGTTACTGTTAACTTAATATCTTGTTTTTTCAACTTGATAACTTATTACTTTAAGCTATTTTACTGTTATTATTTGTTATGTCATTATTTAAGATATTCTCACTATTTTAACTTAAGATCTCATTAATTCAAGATAGGATGTTATTTGTACTTACTATCTAGGTATTCGCATTAGCCTAACTGGTTATTTCAACTTATTAAGCCATTATATCGTATCTTCTTATTATTTAGGATTTGTTGTTATTTTTATTTAATTTCTCATTATTTCCACTTAATAACATATTTACTAGCATTAACTTATAAGAGACTATGTCAGTGTGTTGACTTAAGATAGTATGCTGTTATTTTAACTTAATATCTTGTTATTTCAACGTAATAACTCATTATTTCAAGATAGTATGCTGTTATTTAATGTTATCTTATTATTTAGGTTGTGTAGTTATTTCTACTTAATAGTTCATTATTTCTACTTAACTTCTTTCAAGATGTCACTATTTTAACTTAAGATAGTATAATGCTTAACATGTTTTTTGATGTTTTTAAGACAGTGACGTCTGAGGGATCAGGTATCACACGCATTCAGAAGTGGTTTTAGGCCTTGCCATTTACGCACCAGGATTTGACCGGATTCCTTGAATCTTTTAATTTTTTAATCATGCACTGTAGCAGATGAAATTCCCCAAATCCTACTGATTTGTCTTTGGGGAATGTTGTTCTCAAAGTGTCGGATTATTCGCTGACGGATCTGTTGGCAGATTGGCGAGCTTCGACCCATCCTCGCTCTTGAAGCACTAAGCCTTTTTTGGAGGCTCCTTATATACTACGATTAGACGATTGCCTCACCTGTTTCACATTTCAACTTATCACATCACTATTAGTCCTAAATTGCCCCTGTCCCAACTTTTTCAGAATATGTTGCATTCATCAATTTCAAAATAAACCTTCAAAAAAACTATGCAGTTGGTTAGGTAAAACATCAAATACCTTGTCTTTATATGTTTTTTTGTTTCAACACAAGTCAAAATACATTTACAAATCATTCCTCTTTGTTTTTATTAGCATTTTCCATACTGTCCCAATGTTTTCGGAATTGGGGTCGTACCAAAATAATGCACCCAGGAGGTGTGATGCGGCACAAGGTGGAGGGTTTTTTTTTTTTTCATGTGTTATTCCCTACACATTTAATGTTGTGAAATGTCAGCGAAACAAGTTAGCTCCTGTTATCAGCTCCAAACAGTTGTTCCTTCAGCATATACCAGGCAAAATTCAAAAAGTAAGGTTGAAGCAAGTCCCAAAATTTACACCTGAAGACTAGAGTTCAGTAAGTTACATACAGGAGCATGCTGTATTTTAATTTTTGCTTGTTTATATGGATATATATTAAGTAACAGCTTGTTAGCGTGAAGTGTAAACTGTGCGACCTTTACACATGACTTCTACAGCATTCGTGAAACCCTGCCATATTTTACTCCTTAATACAAATATATCATTCACATTAAAAAAGTTCAAGGATGAATTTGTTTAGTCTCTGAGGAGCCTCGGTTTTTAATTAAACTCAAAAGTCACAGCCACCAGCACCAGCACGCACGGGAGAAAATCATATTTACAGAACAGCTTCTGAAACTAACCTCGGAGACACACAGTGAGAGATCAGCTCACCTGAAATCAAACACACTACAGATCCAGCTAGCATTCACTAAAGGTTACACCTGGATGATATAAATTAAGGGGTGAAATCTGGGTCCGTCGTCAGAAAACATGGTCTACTTCGATATTTCCTTTGCGGTAACTGCAAATATCAGCGTATATATGGTCTCATGTGCAAATGTAGAAAATCAAACCTGGATCTGTTTTCCAAAATAAATCAAATGGTGGGCTTGAAACAATGATTTACAATGAGAAATAAAACACAACAGGGTGTGCTGTTAAGGAAAACCATCATTGATGACGATCATGAAATTTCAAGCAGCAAAGAGGTTCTTGCTGTCTTGATCGTGCATGTGAGCATCCTCTTTACTGGAATATAATGGAGAAAGAATACAATATTAACCGTTAGCTTACGACACATTTGCTGACTGGTAATTATTTCCAAAAACAAAACAGCGATCCGATCTGGCATTTCTCTCTGAGCCGTGTCACTCCATCGTGCTCCATCTGCGACGGATTTCATCCTCATTTCTGCCATAAGCTTCCAACTCCTCACCCTACACCACTGTGAACCTAACATGAGCTTTAAAACACAAGACACAATAAGCAATAACACATTATTTTAAAGCCTCACTAACACAATAAAAAACCTGTTAATGAACTATAAATATCAATGTCATTTTCTAACGTTAAATTACGGATTTAAAAATACATTCTCACACTGTGACTTAGTTAGCAGAGTTAATTGGGAGATTGTTGAACAGATGCTGTTTACATGCACGGTGCTTAGAGTCATGGATTTCACATCATCTGTTTGTAAACGTCCTTTAAAGATTAAAGTTGTGTTGGCATGGAAAACTTAGAATTTGAAGTAAGACGGACAAAATAGATCAAACAATAAATCGGAGAATTAGAGAAAGGAGACAAGTAAGGACTAGGACACACAGTGGCCCACTTTTAAAGATGCCGCTGGTTTCCAGGACAGGTCAATATACTAGGTTTCCGAATTATAAAAGAACATTTTTAATCTGGTCGTGATGTAGGTATTTATATCAGGAGCAGATGGAGAGCAGTCTTACAGTAGCATTAATGTTGTTCTCAAGCCTCAAGATTTATTCATGAATATTTTCTTACTAACAAATATATTCCACCAACATCAGTGCATAAAATCTGTGGAATATTTAATGGAAAATTTCCAGAATATTATGGACGGCATGTCATTTTCCAGACAAAATAAGCCTGAAACTGGACTGTTTACAATAGTTCATTTCCATCTACTGTTGCTTGTAATTTCCCTGGTCTTAAGTGTAATTTCTTACATCTCTTATGTTATTTTTAATTTCTAATGTAGTCTATTTTATTCTAGGTACGACACTTGGGTTAACATAAGTACGTGCGCTCTATAAATCTCCTGCTTACTTTTTTTATTTTATTTACTTACATACTTTGCTTACTTACTTAATTGCATACTTACTTACCAAGCTAATTTACTTTACTTTCTTTCCTTCCTTACTTAGCTATACTTATGTACCTACGTACTTACTTACATAACTTTACTCACGCCTTAACTTCTAGGCTAATTAATAAGCTAATTTACTTACTTACATACATTTATTTACATACTTATGTAAATTGATTTAGTTACACTCATATTTTTATTTTATTTACTTAATTAACTATGTAACTTATATAACTTTACTTTCTTATATAACTTTACTTACTTAATTGAATTAATTGCTTCACTTACTTCCTTTGCTTACCTCAGACTTACTTTACTTAACTTTACTAACTTTGTTGCTTAATTGATTATTTGGTTGATTAATTGATTAATCAATCAGTCAACTAACAAATTAACAGCAAACAAACAACTCAACAAAGCTCTACGAGTTTCATTTCCAGCATCTTATCTTTTGTACTCTATAATTTTGCACCAACAAAAAGACTGTGGATGTCACAGAATGATGATTATTATTAATCTGCTGTCTTACCCAAGTGAGAGACTCAGAAATCATCAAATTAACAGGAACTGAAGTTAACTTTCTAATTACAGGACACAATGCAGCACATTTATCATTTCAACTGGCAGCAGAATGTCGGCCCGTAATACGATGAAACCTGACAGTAAATTAAATTATCTTTTTATACTATCCTTGGGTGTATATACATTGCTGTGCTCTTTATTAATGTACATGAATGTAAATGGAAATATGGTGTTTACTGGATGTCAGAATATATATATATATATATATATATATATATATATATATATATATATATATATATATATATACATAGATAGATAGATAGATAGATAGATAGATAGATAGATATCAGGAGTACATATATGAACATACTTCTTATGATATAACAATTCTATTTGACCAATCCAGGAATACATCTATAACCATACACTCGTCACACACTGGGCTTAAGTGAGTGTTGATTTAATGATTAGTTATGAATGAATAAGTTAAAGGATTTATTCGCATTATCCACTGAACTTCCATACTAAATTACTGGATCACTATTAATAACAACATAGCAACAGCACTGTCAAGTAGGGCCTGATGAAAAGGTGAAATGTATCATGCAAATTGGCATCATCTACTCTAAGTAGATGACAACATATTCTTCTGCTCACAGATCTGTCACTCACTCCATGCGTTCTGTTTTCAGCACTGTTCTGGGTAAACTCTAGAGACTGTTGTGCATGAAAACTCCAGGAGATCAGAAGTTTCTGAAAGCAGCCTGTCTGGCACCAAGAAAAGCAAAAACAAAATTTGAGTATAGTTTAACATGAACATGAACATAAACCTAAAGCACTTAACTTGAACCTGCATGATTTTATGCATTGTGCAGCAGCCACATGATTGGCTGATTAGATAAATGCATGAATGATCAGTTGAACATGCATTTCTAATAAAGTGGTGGGGAAGTATATGTATTTGAGTATATGTTGAGGATATGTTTATAGAAAGTATTTTTTTCATGCAGAAAATAACTTGATAGTTTATAAGTCATTTAGTTTCCCAATTTAAACAAATTACTATATAATTTAAACCACCGCAACCCTGAACACCCTGAACAGGATGCTCTAAATCCATCGCACTGCGCTACATGATAATAAATGTGGCCTTTAACATGGCCACCTCCTATTTATTTCAGTATATGAATCTATTTAGAACACATAATCTGTTCATTTCAGATAATGTATTCATATACGGTTAAATCCACTTGATTACGGTGTTACAACAGCCCCAACTCTCCCCTTTTAGAACACAATCGAATGTTCTCTGTGGGCTGATGGAGATTGTTGGTATCAGCTTTTTTGATCCACTAGCATTTAATATTTGGTACATTTGACACAATGGTACATTGCACAATGTTGAAGGTCGAAAGAAATAAGATATCAACATTGAAACAAACAAATCACATGAACAAGACACAGAACCGCATTGACAATTGATTCACCCTTTATGAATAAAAACTCTCCGATGCTAATAGATTTCCACTGTTAGGAACATGGGAGTGAGTCTCTTCCCAAATGCTATTACCATGATAAACAAACACATGTACTGAGTCCACAGCATATGTATATATTGTCTCAAACTGTGCATTTCATAGTACCTCCGCCATCCACCCTAATATCTATCTATCGTGCATATATCTTGCATATATTGTATATCTTGTTTATTTATTTTGTTTATTTATCTTATTTATTTATCTGTGTATTATCTGTTTATTCTTCTTGTGTATTGAATGTATATGTTTGCACGGAACAAAAAGGAGTGGCTCTTAATTTCATTGTACATATGTATAGTGACAATAAAAGGCATTCATTCATTCATTCATTCATGATCACTAATAGATCACCATTAACGACGTCCAATAAATCAGTCTTGCTTCTGTAAACCAAAATGATGGCTTGTGTATCCATGGGACAGGGGACAAATAAAAGTAAATAACTAAAGGATTAACAAGAAGGAGAGGAAAAAGATGATAAGTAGATATTTTGAAGACAATAATAATAGCAATAGCTAATAAATACTAATACCAAAAGCTTTTAAATGGCACCTATCTTAACCAGAAGTGTACATACTAAACCCAGGAACAGGGCATAAGTGTTGAACAACTTGAAGCATTGAATAAGGAGGAGGAGAAGCAATTTCTGAGTACAAAACCTTTGGATCCCCAGGTGTTTAAACCAAACTTGTGGACACCAGTAGAGCACTTTAGAGAAAGTGTAGAGGAAAAGTTCTGCCAAGGAAGAATGAACAAGACCATGTAAGGCTTAAAATCTAATAGAGAATCGATTCAAATATAAGGCATAAAACACTTGGTGGGATGCTGTTATAGGAAAATAATCAACAACATGATTGTGATGTGATGCAATACAACGTAAAGCAGAGTTATGATTACCACCAAAAAGCTGATTATTTTTCTATAACAGTGCATGCCAAAGTGTTTCAGGCTTATTATACCTCAGCAATTTACCACAGACTAGACAGTGCACTTGTTATCCATTTAAAGTTACAATTAATCAGCCATGAATCAAATTAGTTCCTGTTGACACTTACATTAAAGTAGGTATGACTTTCCTCACAAGTCTGTCTTTTTTCCCACTTTTTCTAAGTTGCTAAGACAAAAAATACACAGCTTGCTTTGTTGCCAGATTGCATTGTGTTTATTTTTTGACATGATTTTGTTTTGGTTTTGCTCCTGTCTCCACCCCTGTCCTGTCTTTGGTGTATTACCCCATTGTGTTCACCTGTCCTGTGTTCAGCCCTTAATTAGTTTGTCTATTTATTCCCTGTTGTTTTCACTTCTCGTTGTGAAGTCTTGTTGACTGTTTTCATGCATTAGAGAGCCTCATGCTTTGTTCAATTTTTCCAATGCGTGCCTGTTATTGTGGATCCTCCGTCTTTGATAGTGCCTTGCTGGTTATTGACCCATGCTACGAATGCTACACTGTAAAACCGGATAAGTTCATTTATCTCAAAAAATTTGAAGAAACTAATTACCTCAAAATGTTTAAGTTGATAAATCAATTTCTTTCTTTTTTTTTGTTTGAGTGAAATTTTTGTTATATTTAAGTGTAATTGGCTTAAAGAAATTGATTTATCAACTTAAAAATTTTGAGGTAATTAGTTTCCTCAATTTTTTTGAGTTAAATGAACTTATCCAGTTTTACAGTGTACTTATGGTTCAGGGATTGCCCTTAATAAAACATACACTGAGTATACACTTGTGTCCTGCCTTTACAAGTTTAAGTTACAGTAACATACTCTGTGTTATCTATATTCAAGCGCTTAAAACATGTACTCTAAACCAAAACTGAGTAATCAATATATTTAAACAAGTTGATTCAGCAATCACTGCATATTATGAGCATTTTAATGCAATAGTTACAAATGTTACAACAACTTAGTACAGGTTTTGATGTGTTTTGCTTCCTAAATTCTATCCTTCACGCTTCATAACAATGTTTCTGGAATATGTTCTCCAAAATGAGTTTTATTTAAACGGTGTCTCTGTGCAAAGAGCCAGCAACATGTTTGAAGATGTCACACTTCCGATACACTGTTCTGAATCCCCACTCACTCCTTTTGATTAAGGAGCTAATTTGATGTTTGACATTTTATTGGACTACCAGGAAGTTCAATGCCCAAATCCAAGATAACTGCTGTGTTACCGAGCCAGGTTTCCTTGGAAACAAATCTTAATCTTAACTGCTAGATCTGTAAAGGGACATTTTGTTTTTCTCATGCCTCTCTTAAACTTGAAATTCTTTGTCATTTTCTCTGAAATGTGCTACATGGGGGCGGGGTGTGTGTGTGGGGGGGTGTAGCTTATTTAATTAAGACGCTTGGATCCGTCTTCAGTTGCAGTTTCTTGTGATATGTTTAATGTTATTTCATAATGAATTATAAATCAGTTGTTGGTATTGTGCTCTAAACAGTATATAAATTACCTGTCTAATTGCAAAACGCTTGAGTCCTAGAGGTCCATAGTAAGATAATAAAGAGCCATCAGGATCTATCCAGTACACGTCTGAAGATTTTCCCCATGTGCTGAAACAACTGAAAGCTGTCCCAGGTCCCAGGGCCTCCGCACTCATAGTGATAACGCGAACATCTGCAAAACAGGACGGATTATTAGAACTGAGAAGCAGTGAGCGAAATGTCACAACACTTCACCCAAGGTGACAGAAGCCAATTAGCTTTCTGCTTTATGATGGTGTATATATGAGCAATCACTGGGACACATCACTAGAGCCTGAGCTGAATAAACTAAAAGAAGTATTCATGCATAGTGTACAATATTTTTAAAAATGTCGATGTGTACATATTTTCAGCATTTATATGCAAATTAAAGCATAGCTTTCAAGCATGAATACCTTTGCTTATAGAGTTTCCAGTTTGAAAAGGCCAATGTGCGTAATCTCAAATTTTAGAGATAGTTTCATTCTTGTATATATAAAATCATATATAATATCATATATAAAAATATAGCTTTCATTTATTAGTATATTTTTAATGATTTTAATTCAGTCCACCTGTTAAGCACTGAAGACTGTTCATTTGGATGGTAAATTTGGAAAGTATGTTTCATTTTAGCAAGTGATAATATATACTCATTTAAACTGACTTCCAAGTAGCTATATGACAAGATACTTCTGAGATTTAAACTCACAACTTCCTGGTCAATAGTGTCGTTACATTATTATATCTCTGTCTTTATTATTATTATTATTATTATTATTATTATTATTATTATTATTATTATTATTATTATTATTCATTAGTCATTTCAAAATAGCATGTCATTTTAACTTAACATCTCAACTTATTTTGGCATAATAACTCAATATTTCAAGAAATATATCAAGTACATATATCAGTATTTCCAGTTAATATCGTCTTTCTTTGACTTAATAACGTTTACATTTTTTATATATATTTTTACATACGACTGTGGGGGGTTAAAAGTTTAATTGCAGTAACAAGATTGTATGCTGTTATATGATTATAGATTAAATTATGAGATCAATTCGTGAGTAAATAATCTGAAATAATGAGATATTTAGTCAATATAATGACATAATACTGTGATGTACATAATAACATGGAAATAAATCCACATACTGACATATCTTGAAATATTGAGATAATAACTCAAAAGTATAACTAACTTCAAGTAACAGGATAATAACTCAAAAGAATTCTATAATATATAGTCAACATACTTAGATCATGTCTTGAATAATGAGATAAAGACAAAATAATGATGATCTTTTTTTTTTTACCTAATGTGGTACTAAATCAAGATAACATATTAAGTTTATTTAAAAAAAAGACATTAAGTTTAAATTGTGAAATATGTATAACTAAAATTTTGAATAATATCCTAAACTGACTAGATATTACGTCATAATAATTCCATAATATCTTGAAATAAAGACATAATATTTTTTGAAATAACAAGAAAATGCAATAATAATTACAATTCCCTGAATTAAGGATATTTAAAAATACAATATTCTCTCTTGAAATAAATAATAAAGTTACTGAGTCAAAATAATAAGATATTTTAAGTTAAAATAATGTCAGAAGAAATAGCGACAAAACTACTGGCACAGGGTGTCTTGAAATACCAAGATAATATCTAAGAATCATGGCATAATATTTGAAAATAATGAAATAATTTGAAATAATTTACATAACACATTGAAATAACAAGATAAGTCAACATAATTATATAATTTTATTAAAATACATCATTTTTGACGTAATGTGGTAATTAATTGAAATAACAACAAGATATTAAGTGGAAATAATGACATTAAGTGACATAATATCTTGAAGTAATGAGATAGTTCGAAATACTGGTGTAATATCCTGAAATGACAAGATATTAAGTCAAAATAATGCCTTAACAGGATAGCTCGAAATAATCTTGAAGTAGCAACATTAAATCAAAATAGCAACATAATGTAATAACAAGTGGTTAAGTCGAAGCAATAAGATGTTAAGTTAAAGTAATGACATAAGGTCTTGAAATAATGACATACTGTATCTTGAAATATCAAGATAATAAACTGTGAAATAATGAGATAAATCAAAACAATGGCATAATATGTTGAAATGATGAGTTTGAATCATACTACAGTGCCTCTGATACTTCCAGCCTTCGTTGAGGTCATTTGTAATCCTGAGCTTTAAGAATCCACATGATAAGCCTGTGCAGACTACGATTACAGAAATCAAGGGTGGGTAATTATGATACAGAGAGGGAGTGGAAAAGATGTTTAAGCTATTCACATGCTCACATCCTTTATCTCTGTCCCCAGTGAAGTCCTAATTAAAGCAACAAACTTAAACCAATTAATGGCTTCACTGCCTTTCTCCTTGATGTAATTTGTTATCTTTAAAGGTGCTTTAAATCTAGGGAGAGGACAGAAATGAAATATGGCTACGAGTTCCTACATTAGGGAGAAAGATTTCCGAAGCTCCTCTTCGTGTCTTCGTGTCAAAGCCATTAGCACAGTGTGAAATGAAATTAAGAAGCAATCCTCTCTGAGCTAATGCTTATTAGGTTGCACCTCATGAGCAGAGTTATGAATAAGGAAGTCTACTAGGACATTTTTTTGTTCTGGCATATTCTCCTGTGGGTGGGAGATGATCTGTTGAGAGTTTGTGTCAGGAACATTGGGATTAATTGGGTTTAAATCTCAATCGTCTGCCGGAGCTCAGTGAGAGTTATGAACCACACACTCATCCGACACCCATGATGTCGGTGATACTGTGACAGACCATGGCACTGAGACATGTTAATAAAGATACATGTGTTTCTGTCTTAGTGTTTGTGGTAACTGAGGACATTTTCACCCTTGATGTAAATATTTTATGTTATTTAAATTCATTTTTCTGCAGTAAGAACATTCACACTTTCGGATTAAGAACAACGCTTCGTAGATGCATTAATGATGGCTTCATGGAATGACAGGAATACTGTAATTCCTGCAAATCATGAGATTTGAGCTGATTGCAGTGCTCCATTCCAATAAAAATCAGGTTATATATTGTATATCAATAAGGCATTACATCTCCACCACTGACCATAACAGCCCATTCCCCAGCATCACAGAACTTAAAACAGGAAGTAACGTGACAAGTTGAACCAATCACGTTCAGCATGCAGCGCAGAGAAATAATATAATGATAATGATAATGAGTGTTTATTGATCACATATATATATGCACAGTGAAATTATTTTCTTTGCATACCGCAGCATGAAAGGAAGTTGGGGTCAGAGCACAGGGTCAGCCATGATACAGTGCACCCTGGAGCAGAGAGTGTTAAGGGCCTTGCTCAAGGGCCCAACAGTGGCAGCTTGGCAATGTTGGGGCTTTAACCCCCTTCCTT
This sequence comes from Ictalurus punctatus, assembly GCF_001660625.3. Lineage (NCBI taxonomy): Eukaryota > Metazoa > Chordata > Actinopteri > Siluriformes > Ictaluridae > Ictalurus > Ictalurus punctatus. The sequence goes on along the minus strand of NC_030438.2, from coordinate 6,650,907 downwards.
CCAATCAGTAACCCAGAGCCTTAACCGCCAAGCCATCTCTGCCTCCCGTATCTTCCACAGCTGATGCGGGGCAAAGCAGGGTTTGGTGGAAGCCCTGGAATCGGTTCTCTGGACCACTCCCGGAGTTGAAAACAGTTCACCAAACTTAACACTTGAGGCAAAGAGCTTTGAGTCTGTAAACAAACTGCAAGTTTGAAAACAGCCTGAGAGTTCACATGTGAGTAGAAATGAATCTATCCATTTTCCATACCGCTTATCCTACACAGGGTCACGGGGGAGCCTGAAGCCTATCTCAGGGAACTCGGAGGACATGGCAGGGGACACCTTGGATGGGGTGCCAACCCATTCACACACTATGGACAATTTGGAAATGCTAGTCACCCTACAGTGCACGTCTTTGGACTGGTGGAGGAAACCAGAGGGCCTGGAGGAAACCCCTGAGCGAGGGAAGAACAGAGAATAAATTAATCGAGGTGGTTTTTTTTCCTGTTCATTTCTGATTATTTGTCTAGCTATGCTGTGGAAAAAGTGCTCTAAATCTCTGAACATGTATACTCATATTTTTTTTACAACACAGGTTTTAACATTTGACTTTGATTTATTATTACAGTCTCATTACAGGCTTCAGAATTACTCGCTGCAATGCCGCTGAATACACCACTCCATCCAGCGAATGCAGATTTTGGATAAGACTCGGACAAACACTCTGTATTCAGTCTGAATTTTTAAACAGTACTTCAATATGATCTTCAGCCCACACCACCACACGTAATCTACGTATCTTTGTGTTTTTCTTGCAGCCATGTTGGTGTTTTTTCACAATTTCCTTGCTCTACCACTCAATACACAGCTCTTAACATTATTCTTGAGGCACTTGACATAACAGTTTATGACATGATATCACTGGGGTGGAGTGTTTTCAATTTATTTCAATGCTGTTGTTTTCAAAAAATATCCGTATACATGTGGACAGGGTCTGAGAGGACACTGTGGGTGTGTGTTGTGAAAGTGCATGAAATGGAAGCGTCCTGTCTTCTTTGCTTTTTCACCTGTCCTCATCCCAGTGTAAGAGAACGTGACAGTTATATAATGCAGTTACAGTGGAAAATGAAGGGAAGGTGTAAAATGGTGTCAGCACATCAAACTATAGGGAGGGTTTGGGGAGAGACCACATGACGCATGAGTCTTAATTGATGGATACACTGCACAGACCTCACACACACACACAGACACACACACAGACACACACACACACACACACACACACACACACACACACACACACACACACACACACACACACACACACTTAATCTGTTTCAACAGCCATTACATCAACCTATTCCCTACTATTAAGAATGATTCATGTTCCTGTTCTAAATGTATGAAATCGTTTGGTGTTTGCAAAGCCAAAAAGGAAGTGAACTTTCTCTCTGAGTCCTGAGTTTCGACTGATGGGATGAAGAGCATAACCCCAGGACGTATCTATGCTCAGCCTGAAGATGACGTAAAAGTGATTATGGAGAAAAGACTGCAGTAAGCAATGTACATAACTGTTTTTCACCTGTGTAAGGAAATAATAAAACAGTGTGGAGAGCTTTAATACTTCAGAGAAGTTCAGTCTATTCGTTCATCTTGAGTAAGATCATCTTTATCCTGGTTTTATTTAATTTAATTAAATCTTCATCTGCCCAAACAGAGCGTACATGTCCTCCATGGCTCTTATCAATAGCAACATAATATAGCACTGTTAGCTGTTTGTTTGTTTTTTTGTGTTATGTATCTGTATATATTTATATTCTTATTCATCTGTACATACATTGAGGTGTTCAGAGTGTACCTATTACAATTATTATTATTTTTATTACTCTTATTCTTCTTTTTCAATTCCTGTTATATATGTTTTTAGACATTTTTCTATTCTATTCCTATTTAATGTGTATTCTTTCTTATCTGTTGTGTGTATTTGAGCTGCTGTAACGAGGGAATTTCCCCAGTGTGGAATCAATAAAGTTTATCTTATCTTATCTTATCTTATGTTTACGTTAATATTATGTTAAATATACATAGACATATAGTGCTGAAACATGTAACTTATGCCCCCCGCACAACCATTAAAAAAAAATAGCTTCACTCTTGTTTGCGTCTATTGCATATTAACCTATTTTTCTTTTCTTTTCTTTTTTTTTTTTACATCAAGCAAGTATAATAACAATATATAGGTGGGTTTTTTGGGGGGTTTTTGTCTAGGTTTTTTTTTTTGTGACTGGCTGTGTAAGAGCAGCGGTTTGTTTCAGCAGAAATGTACAACAGAGATGTTCAATAAAAATGAAACTGGAGAAAAAAAAAAGCGGTGGTTTGTGAATGGAGATCGGAGAGAAAGTGAGTTGTAGCCAGTGGATGCACGGGTGTGTATTTGTGTGTGCATGTGTACGTGAAAGAGAATGCTGAAAAGTGGAATAAAATGAGAAAAAAAAAGAACAAAATAATGGGAGCTAAATTGCTACAAAACGAGCATCCACCTACCTTCTCCTTGCCCATCATTAAACTTTATCACAGCAAAAGTTAAATGAAAAACAACCAGAAAAAATAGGAAAAATATTTATTTTTAAAAAAGTTACAATAACCTTTTATAATTGGGGATGTATCTGTGTTCAGAATAAAGAATTACATTCAATCTCATGTTCAAAAGTAATTATGGATACAATTATAATATAATTTTTAACATATTAATACAAGTGGAGAAAATTGGGCACCACAGTGACCCAGTGAACAGGGCATTCATCTAAAATTTACAAAAATACAAGAAAAAAAAAACGTACCAGCTAGGCTGCCAAGAGACCAATGGCAACATCAAAAGAGCTGCAGGATTATCTGACAAGTACTGATTACTCTCGTCATGTGACAAGCTTGACATGTTAAAAAGAAACTTTAAAACCCTCTGTACTATAGACTTTCCCGTGTCTGAAAACAGACACAGAATACACAGAATACACTGACCCTTGAGAAAATCTTTTTTGTTAATTGAAATGGATTATTCCTTACATACAGCATGCTATAAATGTACCAGGTGTACCAATGTACCAGACCAATGGAAACACTGACATATTATATTCATCTCGAATATAACCATCTCACAAACCATTACATCGCAGTCATCTTCTGGTAAAGCACTTCTACTAAAAGGCCAATACAAAAAAAAAAAAACACAGCCATATTATCATAATGAGTACAAGTAATATCATAAAGCCAGTGAATTGTGATCTACATGATCTGCATTCAAGCGTTAATTAAATCAAATCTCTTGCTCATTCATTACAAATCTCTGCCCATGTGAAACACTGAAACAGTAGAAGAAGAACACCCTAAACCGAACAGACTTTTATAAGGAGCAAGTGTTCTGCAGTAAAGCCTCCTGACACTAATAGACAAACTGTAGCATCTGGAAGAGTCAGAATGTGTTCTCACTTCTGTGAGGAAGAAAAAAACGCACAGGGAGGAAAAATGCGATGTTGTGAAATTTATCTGCACCATCTGTTGTGTTTTTTACGGTGGAGAAAAGAGGGGGAGAGAACAGCAAGGAAAAGGTCCTGATGATGGAAACATGACAAGAAACACAGGAGAAATAAAGCCACATCTGTTAAAGAACAAAAGAACGAGAGCGGTATGGCGCCTGAATGACGGCCAGGATGTGTGAATACTCAAATAACGTCATAAGAATAAGGTGATAAATAAAGATAAGAGGGAGGATTACTACAGTCTGGATTTGTTTTTTTATAATGTATAGTGTGATAATTCATGAGATCCAGAAGAAACTTCTACATTCAGCAGAAGAACATTGAGGTCTGATCTGTGTGATTCCATGACCTCAGTGCCATTTGTGAAATAAAGGAATTTTAAACATAGGTATAACTTCAAAACTCTATCTACAGCATGTATGCCTTTCCCAGCTCATTAAGACTAGATTAAATCATTACAATACTAAAAATCATATAATTTTTGCTTTATTGTATGAATCCATTTACAACATCCCATGCTTTTCCATGACTCATCCATTATACATAATGAATAAATGTACGTTTTTAATGCCCCAACATTCACTCAAATCTGCTATCTGAATACGTTCATCCTGAAGTATTCCACAAGTCCAAGTGTTCATCAGGAAGTTGCATCATCTAAATTTACTGAAGGGCAAGAGAAGAAGAAAAGGGAATTCTCCCACTCGTTTTTCTTTATTGTCTTTATTGAAATTGTGATATTGACAGACAAGGTCCCTTTAAACATACAACCTTTAAAGCGTTACTCATATTATAGACTGGAAGTCATTTAATAATTAAAAATCTTAGGTAAATATCATTAGTATGGATGCTAGTTAACCATATTTTGTGTATGTGCTAATCTCAATAAAGCGGCGCACAGTGGCTTAGTGGTTCGCCTCACACCTCCAGGGTCGGGGGTTCGATTCCCACCTTGGTCCTGTGTGTGCAGAGTTTGCATGTTCTCCCCGTGCTGCAGGGGTTATCTCTGGGTACATGTATGGTAGGCTGATTGGCATGTCCAAAGTGTCTGTAGTGTATGAATGGGTGTGTGAATGTGGTTGTGTGTGCCCTGCGATGGATTGGCTCCCTGTCCAGGGTGTACCCCGCCTTGTGCCCGATGCTCCCTATGATAGGCTCCAGGTTTCCCCGTGACCCTGAAGGTAGGATAAGCGGTATAGAAGATGGATGGTAAATATCATTAGTATGGATTCTAGTTAACCATATTTTGTGTATGTGCTAATCTCAATAAAGGGGGGGCTTAGTGGTTAGCACTTTTGCCTCACACCTCCAGGGTAGGAGGATCAAATCCGAGTTCCGCCATGTGTGCACAACGCTTGGATGTTCTCCCAATGCTTCAGGGGTTTCCTCCAGATACTCAGGTTTCTTCCCCAAGTCCAAAGACATGTGTTGTAATGTGACTGTAATTTGTAAATTGTCCATAGTGTGTGATTGTGCCCTACAATGGGTTGGCAACCTGTACCCTGACAAGTTCCATGGGATAGGCTCCAGGCTCCCCCGTCACCCTGTGTATGAAGCGCATTGGAAAAATGGATGGATGGATGGATGGATGGATTAACTCAATAAACCTGTTAATCTACAAATATATGCCCATTTTCAAAAAGAACCGCCTGTTTTATTTATCACCACTAATGCAAGTGTAATATAATGTAATGTAATATAACTGTAATATAACCGCAATACGTTGGGTAAAACATCATCATATTTGGATTTGTAAACAAAACAACTTTTGTTGCTTTTGTGTCTACACTTTTGTGTTTATTGTGTCTGTACAGGCCAGATCATTACATTACAAAACCTTTCGTTATGGGTGAATAATGAAAATATAAAATACTGACTCCAAAGCCGGTCTCCATTAGAACACTTTATAGCTCAATGATGCAATGTGTAGTGTTATGAAGTCTATTTCTCAAAGTAGGCCTACCACAGGGTGCCAAGTTTTCCGAACAAGAAAGAGTGATGTCTGTAATTTGGCTTTTATCCGAATGGATATAATACAGAATGTATTTAACTTTCACACTTGTCCCTGTAATAAAGGATGGGTATTTAGCATTCACTTTTGCTTAGCAGGACGTTTAAAGCTTCCATTTTTTTTTCTATATGACCTTGTAAAACTAGTGGCCTGTAAATAAAGCCAGAAAAGAAAGAGAATTTGTTGATCTTTCAAAACACCATTTTCACATGTTGAGGTAATCATCCCCATAATGATAAAAATATGTAAGTCTGGTAAGTTCTTTGGCGTGTAATATGACAAAATGGACACTAAGCATACTCAGGTCACTTAATTGAAACTTGAAATGTATGGTTACCAATCCTAACTTTCAGAAATGGCAATTGGCCTTCCTATGACCACTCATCCACTCAGCCGACAAAATATGCGATTAGCCAAAAAACCCAATCTGACTGGCTTTTCTCAGTAGTCCAGTTGTCGAAATGAAAATAGTGTTTGAATGGATACAATGAGTTTAATGGTAGAGGAGAACACTTCTCATTAGTTGCTCACTGAAAACTCAATTTGGATCTGTTTCTCTGACACCTTGTGCCACTGCAGCTCTGATTGGACCTGATTGGAGTCCTGGGTTTGAGGATCATTGCAATTAAATCCAATGTCCTCTGGACCATGTATCTGAATTAGCCTCTTAGCATGAACAGGCTCAATTATCCTGCTGTTTGGCCTTCAAGCACAGCACTGGGACTTGCCACCAACAGCTGGCTATGTGCCTTAGCCTGCACAATAAGATCATAATTGTGATGAAAATGACACACTAGGCATGTTTGTAGACCACACTGGACTTGTATTTTTTAAGGCAGCACAGTGGTACAGCAGGGAGTGTTGATGAGTTATGGCTTTGGGATCAATCATGACTTTCCTCCGGGTTTTCTGGTTTCCTCTTTCCTCAGAAAAGGTGGATCAGCTGTTCTAATTTGCCCTACGGTATGAAAGAGTGTGTTCACAGTGCCATGTGATGTACTGGGTTGCAGGGGTGCATTGCCAGTATCATGCCCAGTACTCCTGGGATAGGCTTCAGATCAAACATGACCTTGACCAGGATAAAATGGGTACAGTGGCACAATTCACATCAATATTGTATACTACTGGCTTGGTACGATCCGAGTATATTGAGAAAATAAAAAGCTTTTCTTTGTGATCTAGGGTGTATTCCAATCTCATTCCCAGTATTCCCAGGATAGGCTCCAGATCCACCGTAATCCTGTCCAGGATAAACCAGTTACTGAATGAATGATTGAAAAGAGCTTCTGATTAAGTTCAGTGATCAGTGCTCCAAGTTATCTCCCAAGCAAACTGTTGTATATTTCTTACAGACTACACCCCCCTTAGTGGTTAGCACGTTTACCTTGCACCTACAGAGTTGGGGGTTCAAATCCCGCCACCACCCTGTGTGTGCAGAGTTTGCATGTTCTCCCCAGGCTTCAGGGGTTCCCTGAAGGGGTTTCCACATCAAGTCCAAAGACACAAGTTGTAGGGTGTTTGGCATTTCCAAATTGTCTGTAGTGTGTGTGAATGGGTGTGCAAATGTGTGTGCGATTGTACCCTGTGATGGGCTGACACCCCATACAGGCTCCCCTGCAACCTTGTAGAATAAGTGGTATGGAAAATGGATGGATGGACTATGCCATTCTGCTACATTTATCTGAAAGCTGTGTCTATGCATTATTTAATGACATCTAAATTCAGTGGTGGATAAATTCAATAAATTTGAGTTCACTCTTGTTGCCAAAGAAAAGCTCTTGCCATCCTCAGAAAAGGAACAATCACTTGTAAACAAATTAGAGAGTGCAGATATATCAGCCTGCAGCTGAAATAACAGTGATGGGTAGAGAATCATTGATTGATAATTATGAATGTGCACCGCTGATAAATCCAGAGTGCATGGAGCAGAGAGGCTTTTTTTTTTTGTTTTCCCAACCTGGGAGTCAGGAGTGGGGATGGAGAGACTGTGTCCTCATTAAGGCCTCTCTGAAGATGAGTGAGGCTGATAAAGCTATAAGACATTTCATCTTTTAACATTAACTGGCAGCTCAGTGGATGGTGGCAGACACTGCACTTTCATCAGGAGATGGACTGCCATTTTCACTCTGCAGGCTTCCGTTCATGAGACACTGCACACCTCCGTATTTCTGACCCTCTGGCAACAGTCAGGATTGAATGGGTTTCTTGGTAATAAAGGCAAAGAGGTGGACATGAATCCATCTAAGGTTTGGGCACCAATCTAATTTCAGACTATATTCAAATAAAAGTCAATCAAACTGATTAATAATCCCTCCGTACTCACTGAGACAGTGTTGGACCAGTTGGCTATACATCAAGTACCAGGTCAACATATACAGTGTGTTTTCTGTGTATATTTGATAGATTTAAATCAGGTAAATGAAATTCTCCAAAATGTTTGAGGTATATGCTAATTAAACTTAAGGTACATTCACACATACAATGACTCGCAGCAACAAAGTGATTAGAAACCATTCATTTTCAGTGAATGTTGGCAACTAGATGTGGGTGTGTCCAACGATGTGACGTTTAAGTTTATGCAAATTTGAGGTCACTTGGTGCAGCGACTACCAATGGGAGTGAAAACAGCAGAGTGCACATGATCTGTGATCCAACATGCTGCCGCAATGCGATGCCATTTGTCAATGGCCGCAATGACAAAGAGCGCATGCTTCTCCTTCCTCTTCTTCTTGGGATATGATGCGTAAATACACTGGTGAATTTTACATACAAACACTCTTCTTCCAGAATGTTTCAATTCAGTGCCAACTGGTTTGTTGTCAAAAGTGGAATGCTAGTTCTACCCACTTATAAATGTTACTATGGCAACCAGTAGTAGGAGCACCTACTGACGACTTCATAGTACAGCGACTGGCGACTTGCAGTGATAAAATCTCTGTATGTGAATGTACTTTTATACATCTACACGGTTGTTGATTCTCGATTCTGATTGGTCAGAAGGTGTTGATTAATTTTCTAGAACAGCAGCTCTGACGCTAGTTCTGGCTCCAAGATAAATCATAGGAAGCTCCAGTCTGGAGTCTCCATTTCAATGAGTTTTCTTCCATGGGAAAATTTTCTCTACAGAGGACTTGTTTTCAGATTTTTATGTAATATGGCAAGCTACTTTTTTGTTTGTTTAGTTTCTTTTTTATAATGCAAGTTATAACAGGAAGTCATTTGTTTCTCAGATGTTCCACAACATGGAATGTAGCCATAAATGCTATATTGCATGATGTGTCGTTCTTTCATTATTAAAAAAAAAAAAAAAACAATAATAAGGGGAGTAAAAACACTTTACAACATGCTGCTATTGGTAACAGTGACTCCACTTTCTTCCTTCCCATCCTTGATTATTTTCTAATAACATCACCATGATATTCCATGTCCTGCATTTTCACTGAACACAACTCAGCAACATGTGCCATTTTTTTTTAGACCAATAAACACGTGCAAACAAGAAGAAACTGCATGCTTTATTTGAGTACAAAGCATTCTCATGATATACGTTCTGCTATGTGCTAGAGCTCTCTAATTCTCGTACGTTTATCATAGACAGCACAAAACCGTCAGGGGATCAATAGATTGATGAGGAGCAAATTACAGGATGCTCTTTGTATCTCAATCATGACTGAGCTACAAATCTGGATTTGGGACTCAAAGCCCAAACAAACAGCCAATCACTACAGACATCGATCAATAAATTGCAGGAAGGTGTTATTGACCTGCTGTTGCAAAGGCACTAGAAAAAGAGAGTGGGAAAAAAAATCAACATATCTCGATTTTGACACAGAATATCTCAGAGAGTCTCCTCTCTGTCTGTCTTTTATTCTCTCCTCATGTCCCTAGCTCTTTCTCTGTCTCTCCATCACTGTAGACGACACAGTCCAGTACACTAGAACAAGGCCACACACTATTACAGTTGAGAAATGTGTCTTATATTGGTAGAGAGATGTGGGAGTATTCCGTCTCTCCTTCCATCTGTCTCACTCTGCGTTTTATGCAGGATGATAGTGCCACATTCAGCTGGGCACACTCGTCTGTCAAAGTCCCCTCTCTGAAGTAAAGGAATAAATGTACAGCTTTAGCTAGAGGATTCTATGGGTCAGCACCTTCAGGTTATTCTACTGGAAATCATGACAGTTTACACTGAGACTACAAGAACACAAGAAATGATTAAATATTTCTATCCTGATGGGCGTGGTCTCTTCCAGGATGACCATCCCCCCCCCCCCCCATCCATGAGGCACAAGAGCTCACTGGATGGATTGATAAGGATGAACTGATTATAAATAATATATTATGGTCTTCGCAAGCCAACACATTCACATTCACATTCTCTACAACGATCATCAAAATAGCAACTGAGGGAATTTCTTTTGGGTGTTCATCCCTCTAGTACAGCACTAGAGATTCTAATTGACATACTTTTCATCAACATGAAAAAAGTACAACAAATTTAGCACAACATAACATAACACAACATAACATTACACAACACAATATAACACAACAGAACTTAATGCAATGCAGCACAACGTAATGTAGCATCGCGTAACACAACACAACACTACAAACCAGTCCATACAGCATTTTGTTGATTTTTTTTTTGTAATAGTTGCAGCCAAAACGCTTGATTATGCTGCAGATTTTTTTCAAAGTTTACTGAGGGTTTTTTTTTTTATGTAGAATTTACTATGTTTTTTGGACTTTATTGTTGAAAACTACTTGAATTGGCGAAATTTCAGTGGCGTCAAATTGTTTTGCATACTCTTTCACAATGATGTTTGTTTGTAAATGAGATCTTTTAGCTGTACTCATGTTCGATGCACACTGTGATGAAGTCATATGCCGAGTCTTGGCCCAAATCTGTGGAAAATTTGTGTTCATTTTTTTAAAAACTGCATGTTTCTCCCAATATTGCGGAGTTTCCTTGATTTTTCATTACTTTCTGCAATTGCAAAATTGTAAAATCTTTGACAGGATGCTAAATGGCATCTTATACCACAGTCCTGTTGAATTCTTAATTCTCATGGTTTAGAATGTGTTGCTTAATGTTTTTCATACAGCACAACTGAAGGTTTATAAGTCAATAAGTTTTCACACATATTCAACCATGGACATGAGGTACTTTTCCATATGGCTACCTCTCTATGTGCACCAAAAGCACCTCTGATGTTTATTGCCAAAAAGTTCTTTTTTGGTTTCATCTGATCATAGAACTTCATTTAATATATTTCATTTAATATCATAGAATCCCATTTGAACTGAAGATGCTTGAGATAATTTTTGGATGAGAGCAGAGGCTTTTTTCTTGAAACACTTCCACACAACTTGTGGTGATGTAGGTGACTTCGGATTGTAGTTTTGGAGACTTTCTGACCCCAAGACGCAACTAACTTCTGCAATTCTCCAGCTGTGATTCTTGGAGATTTTTTGGCCACTCAGACTGTCCTCTTCACAGTGCATTGAGTTGATATAGACACACGTCCGATTCCAGGTTGATTCATAACATTTCCAGTTGACTGGATCTTCTTAATTATTGCCCTGATGGTGGAAATGGGCATTTTCAATTCTTGTGCTATTTTCTTATAGACACTTCACATTTTGTGAAGCTCAACAACCTTTTGCCGTACATCACAGATATATTCCTTGGCTTTACCCATTGTTATGAATGACTATGGGAATTTGGCTTGTATTTTACCTCATATTTATACCCCTGTGAAACAGGAAGTCATGGTTGAACAATTTCCTATTCCTAGTCACCCAGGTGTTCTAAAAAAAAAATGTAACTTATCAATGGGAATATACTTCAAATATATTTTTCTCATATGAATTCATTGGGGTGCCAATAACTGTTCACAGGTAATTAAGAAGGAACACTGAATTTACTATTCTACAGATCCACCTCACATGTATACTGTACACACATGCACACACACACACACACTCTTTGATAAATTAATTTACTGTAGTCAAAGACCCTAAGAGCTCATAGACGCATATATTCGGTTTTTGTGGTTAGGTTTTGAGCATGTAAGATCATTACATTTTCAATGAGATTTAAAGAATATTTTCCCATAAGCAGACCACCCAACTGTGAGTGCACAAATCACCCTGAGCTCTTAATCATCTTGGAAAGTGTATCCTTTGACTTTTACTGGAGAACATAAAAACTCCAGATCCAATAATGTCTTTTTTTTATGTTCTTGCTTCTGGAATCTACAGACACCAGGCCATGATTAATGACATTACCAGCATTATACTGAACAGCATTATGTTAAGCCTCCTCAGCTGTCTTACCGAGTCACTGCTGAAAATCTGGCAACTTCCCACATTCAAAGCACCACTAAGAGCTACAGCAATGAAATGCACTTTAAAAAATAAATAAATAAATAAATAAAAAAAATACACTTACAAAGCTGTATCTGCAATTTAAATAAATAAATAAATAAATAAATAAAATCAATGCTGCCTTTTAAACCAACAATAAGCACACTTAATAATCTGGATCACACCGACTTTCACCCCGATTATTCAACTGCAGTGCAGTGATTAGAATTCACTGCATGGGCACTTCTCCCAGAGACCGAATCAAATAAATCACGGCTCTTCTGAGAGACAGAAAGAACAGCTAAGTCACATCTCTTTCTTTTTCATTTTATACACGTCTCCTCTGTCATTCAGAAAGCAATCTGTACCGAATCCAAGTGCATAAAAAGACGCAGTTTGTGAAAACATTTCCTTCTCCACTGTGAACAGAAATGCAGCCATACATACTTAAGTATCGTTACTTGATATACACCATGCCACTCTCCAGACCAAGCTGTTGACAGAGTCACGACTGGAGAATGGAGTGGGGGGGGGGGATGTTGTTGGGGTAATTTCATATAGCACCTCTTAGAATCACAAAATGTGACATTAAATTGTGACAGTTGTTGATTTACTGCAACAGCCTGAAGTGCTGGAAAATTCAGTAGCCCACCAGTCCTTTTTGTTGACTTTTTGTTGATGTGTTATGTTACACTTGTCACGTGCACTTGTTCATTAATAAACTAGCTAACTATCTCGTAATACCTTATTACGTTATCATCTTAGCTATCTAGTTTCCACACAACAAAAAAATGGGACTGGCCAACGTGCTAGCTAGCATTGTATTTAAGATGAAAGATTAAATGGTGTAGGAAGTGGTTAGCACGTTCGTCTCATACTTCCGGATCCAGGGTTTGAGTCCCGCCGGGGCCCTGTGTGTGTGGAGTTTGCATGTTCTCCCCGTGCAGCGGGGGTTTCCTCCGGGTTTCTCTGGTTTCCTCCCCCAGTCCAAAGACATGCATGGTAGGCTGATTGGCGTGTCTAAAGTGTCCGTAGTGTATGAATGGGTGAGTGTGTATGTGATTGTGCCCTGCGATGGACTGGCACTCTGTCCAGGGTGTACCCCGCCTTGTGCCCAATGCTCCGTGGGATAGGTTCCAGGCTTCCCGTGACCCTGAAAAGGAGTAAGTGGTAGAAGATGGATGGACGGATGGATTAAATGGTGTATAATAGTACAGAACAATCATTTCAAATTCATATTTAATATGTATTATACAATCGTTACAAAATACTGAAAACAAAAGAACAGCACAGTATTTTTCACATACTTGGTGTTCATTGTTGTGTTGTTTAACTGCTTATATAAATGTTCCCAATGAATTGCAGAGAATTTCCTGTTTTTAAATGTGATATAAACACATTTCCCTTTGAGACATATGCTGTATAAGTTGGTGATGTTGAAGTGGGAAAAACTGAAGAAGAAAAAAAAAGCTGTGTGAGCTTGTTAACAGCCTGATAAACTCATGCAAGTGAAGCAAGAGACAAACATTGAACCACTGTGGCTGACACGGTATAAATAATCATGTTCAGTATTTTAAAAAATTATCTTGACTATACATTGAAGACATTTGGATTTGAGATCAAAAGACGAATATGAGAGTATAGATCAGAATTTCATTTTTCCTTTCCTTTCCATCTTAAAATAAATAACACTTAATGTTTTGGTTCATTTCGCTTGCTCGCAATCACTGCATCAAGCCAGGGACTCGTTGATATTCACCAAACTGTTGCATTTTTCCAGGCTTTTACTTCAGCTTCTTTCAGTTGTTGCTTGTTTTGCTGTGTTTCTCCTTTCAGTCTCCTCTTCAGGAGGTGAAATGCTGCTCAACTGGGTTAAGGTCTGGTGATCGACTTGGACAGTCTAAAACCTTCCACTTTCCCCTGCGATGAAGTCCTTTGTTGTCTTGGCAGTGCTTTTGGGGTACTGCATGATGAAGTTCCTCTCAATTGGATTGGATGCATTTCTCTGTAATTTGGCAGAAAAAAATGTTTGTGTAAACTTCTGAATTCATTCCGCTGCTACCATTATGAGTTCCATCATCAGTAAAGATAAATGGGTCTGTTTCAGAAGCAGCCATGTGAGCACAAACCTCCACCATGCTTCACAGATGAGCTTGCATGTTTTGGATCATGAGCAGATCCTTTCTTTCTCCACACTTTGGATTTTCCATTACTTTGGTAGAGGTTCATCTTGGTTCCAGAAGTTTTATTTTGACCTGTATTTCTTTGCAAATTCCAATCTGGCTTTCCAATTTTTACTGCTGATGAGTGGTTTGCATCTTGTGGTATGACCTTTATATTTCTACTTTCTGAGCCTTCTTCAAATGATGGATTGTGACACCTTCACCCCTGCCCTTTTGACCTGTGGAGGTTGTTGATGATGTCACTGACTGTTGTTTTTGGGTTTTTCTTCACAGCTCTCACAATGTTTCCATCATCAGGTGTTGTTTTCCTTGGCCGACCCTTTAGATGTCTGTTGCTCAGTACACTGATGGTTTCTTTCTTTTTGAGGACATTCCAACTTGTTGTATTGACTATGCCCAGTGTTTGTGCAATGCCTCTGATAGATTTTTCCTCTTTTCTTAGCTTCAAAATAGCTTGCTTTTCTCCCATAGACAGCTCTCTGATCTTCATGTTGGCTTATCCATTTTAACTACAAATGCAGTTTTCACATTCGAAACTGAAGGCTGAAACAAAGAGTAGATGTTTAGAGCTATTTATTGTTTAAACAATCAATCTATCAGGACACACCTGGTTAACAGAAAACACCTGTCAGTCACATGTTCCAGTATTTTTGCTCGACTACAAATTGGGTGGTCAGATACAAAATGTGCTATTTTCTATGTCGTTTAACACGTCTACATATAAATAGCAGGAAATAAAAGCTGAAATTCTGTCTTCTCATACTCAAACCCAAATATATTCAGTCTCCAACAAAAAAAAAAACATTTTTTTAAATGAATTAGCCTTGCATGTCCAAAGTGTCCGTAGTGTATGAATGGGTGTGTGAATGTGTATGAGAGTGTGCCTTGCAATGGATTGGCACCCTGTCCAGGGTGTACCCCGCTTTGTGCCTGATGCTCCCTGGGATAGGCTCCAGGTTCCTCGTGACCCTGAAGGAAGGATAAGCGGTATAGAAGATGGATCTATGGATGGATGTATGGATGGAATTAGCCTTGCATTTCCAATAGTTTCAAAGGGGACTGTACTTGGTATTCTTTATTGTATTGTTTAACTGCTTATATAAAGTTCACACTGAAATTCAGAGAATTTACTGTTTAAAAATGTGAAATAAACACACTTTCCCCTGAAAGATATGCTACTGTATATAAATTGATGTTGGAGTGGGAAAATTTGAAGAAAAAAAAAAGAATGTGGGAGTTTGTTAACAGCCTGACAAACTCATGCAAATGAAACCGAAGACAAACATAGAACCCCTAGAACTGACACTGTATAAATAATCATGTTCAGCTTAAAAACTAAATCTTGAAAGGTATTGGTGCATGAAATAAGTGGTTATATTGGAATTTGACACTTTTTTGTTGATGTTTTGCATGTTATATTATATAGTCCGATAATAAACCTAGAATTCGACCAAAATTTAAACCAATATGGAGTGCCTTCATATATTCAATTCACTCATTTATTCAACTACTTTATCAGTGGATCTGCCATCTACGCCAGGAATACTGTCATATATCAAGGAGGTAACTCTGGACTTCATTTCCCAGCAGCCACTGCACCATACTACATCATTGTCACATGATGTATGTATGTATGTATGTATATATATATATATATATATATATATATATATATATATATATATATATATATATATATATATATATATATATATATACAGTCACTCTTTGTACTGCTTCCTCATCTTACGTATTGTCTATCTTGACCTTTGTCCCTGTACCATGTTTGGTTTCATCGTTTATGTTTAGCCTTAGCCACAGTGTTTTGCCTAGTTGTCTTAGTGTCTTAGTTTTGTTGTTTGTTTGTTTATTAAACGTTTGAGAATCTGCGCTTGCTTCCGTCTCTACCTTTGAACCGTGACAAATACTATGTGCATGGTGGGAATACACTTCTTTATTCTCAATTTATTTGCCCTCTCCCAAATAACTTGCGTGAGTGGTGACTTGTAGAATAAACCAATATCATAGACCTACGCCTTATGCCTTTCAGCTTAACTCTAATATTTTGATCTTTTTTTTTTTTTTTTAATATTTTTAACTCTAACCCTTTGACCCTAAATCCTAACACTATTGCCCTAACCTATCTACAAATGGGGTCATGCAGCATGAACCTAGCCAGCTCGTACCTAGATCTATCTGGATCAGCAGTCTTCTTCTCCTCAGCCCCAGCATGAAGTAATCACCCTGCTGATCCACGCCATGCAGGATCACTCCATCACTCTCACCCATCTGAATCTTCAGCACGATCATGTCCTTCAGGATCTTCATCTTGAAACAAAAGGTCACATCCTGGATGTCAAAGTTAATCACATCAGCCGCTGAGGAACCAGAAGGAATTTAATTCATAAGGGAGAAAGGAAAGACAGAGACGCATAAAAGTAAAGATCCCAAGTGAAGAGCGCTAGTTTGCATGTGCAATTTTGATAGGGGACATGCTGTGGGAAGCTCAGGAAGGGAATTCATCCAAGCTCTAAATTAAACATGGCAAGATCCCTTTCCTGGCAGAATTTTTTTTTTAATTATGTATGCACCTGATTATTGCATGTCACATATGACACCAAGCATAGGTAGTGAGATGCATTGAAAAACTGCATTCAAAATGCACGAGTGTAGACATGACTGTATATTCTTTTCATGATGTATATGTAAGAAAACCTTTTAGGAGCTTTCTCAGAACGCTGTATGAAACCTCAGTACGAATTAGTATGAAATATTGAACTTTACAGAGGAAATATTAAGTTGTTCCAACAAACATAATATTGAAATACTGACACATAATTACAAGAAATGTGTAAAAATGTCAGTGAAACCTCAAAATCACAAATAAGGAATAAAGAAGGCATAATGATTTGAATTAAATAATATTGTGTCTTGAAATGGGTTTATATGCCATTTTAAAACCTGCCCTTTGGTCATATTAATTTACAAACACATTGACTACGTTTACATGGACAGCAGTAATCTAATTATTGACCTTATTCTGAATAAGACAGTATCCTGATTAAGGTGTTTACATGAGTCACTTTTAGAATATTCCTTCTGTGTTCCTGTTTTACATGTTAGAGAACATAGATGGATTAACAGCACACGTCATTACATCACCGCACCACGCCGTCCGACGTTCCCTCCAGAATTTCACGTATCGACATACAGTTCGTCTTCGTTATGGTACCGTATACAGTTTTGGGTCTTTTTATTTTTAATTTTTACAAACACTTCAAGTGCAGTTAAATATTTGTCATGCTGTATGTGCAAATAGATGACCGCTTGAAGCCGTGGGTGTGCGACCTGAATGTGCGACTTCTATTTATGATGGTCGGTAGACCTCTCAAAAGTGGGCGAAACCTTTTAACCAGCTGCCAGTCAGTAAATTGGGAATGAACATGACTGGCATCTCAAACACAAACATTTTGGCGTCAGTTAGAATCGCTTGGAACTTGCAGTAGATGTCATTTGTAAACATTGTAAACAAACTGCATAATAAAAGCATAAAGTTCTATTTGATTATTTGCATTCTTTTCTGAAATTCTTTATAAGTCTAGCTAGCTGTCACTCCCTCCTACAGCATTTTCCACCACTTCTGTTGAGCTCTCCCAGCTTTTCTTTCATTATTGTGATCCATCGTGTCAAACCATAGAGCGCACCTGCGACCCTGTTTGTTCAGTCTGAGGTTCTGTTTGGTATGTGAACAATGTTGTTTCATAGTGTTTACACCTGGAGAATTGTATGTTAATTGAGTTCAGGTTTGGATGACTTGAGTTAATTGTATTGAGCGCTTGTGCTTTCTGAATGAGCACATTGTGTAACCAAGGCAAAAATGTGGGGTTTTGTATGTAGAGGTTTGCACAAAAGGTTCAACAAACTCTGAGGCGTGCGTCAAAACTACAGAAGCCCTAAGAGACCATACGTTATTTTTTTTCCTTTCTTGTTTTCTCGTGATAACAGCTTCATTTTCTTATGATCTCGACATAAGAAACTTGTTGTTGAGATCACAAGAGAATCGGTTTTAGTGTTGGAGTGATGGAGAAAAACTGTAATGAATTTAAGATAAGCATAAACTCGCCATCCATGTTATTAGGAATACATGTACACCTTCACATTCATGCAATCCTCTGGTAGTAAAGCAATGCACAAAATCATGAAGACACCGGTCAAGAGCTTCAGTTTACATTAAACGTCGGAATAGGACAAATGTGACCTTGTGATGATTATTGGTGCCAGATGGGCTGGTTTGAATATTTAAAAAAATAAATAAATAAATAAAATAAAAAAAAAAATGTTGATTGCTTTGGATTTTCACCCACAATAGAAAAAAAGGTACATCATGCTGAACCACAGCAGAAGGCCACATTGGGAATCTGAGACTACAAGGGGCACAGGTTTATCAAAGCTGCACAGCTGAAGATTTACAAAATGTCACCTGGTCTTTTTTCAGTCTTTAATTGGTGGGTTTCAGTACACCTGTGCCCACTATAGCCTCAAAATTGCTGTCCTTATTTTAGCCTTCCTTTCATCTCACGCCTTTCTGGACATTCTTCTCTGCCCTCTCATCAACAAGTTTCCTCTAACAGAACTGCTTCTCACCTCTCTCAAAGAATGTGCAGGACCTGGAGGATGTTTCTGAAGAACAGTGGGCAGGACAAACAAGGGACTCATGAAAAACTCTCACAAAACAAACACAGTGGTTGATCATCCAGGTAACGACACACAGTATTCAGAATCGAGCGGGTGTAAACTTTTGAACGGGGTAATTTGTGTAAATTCAGTTATTACTGTGTCTTGTGGATTATACAGTATATAAACATCTGTTATGTGAAATAGCTTCTTCAGGGCAACACTAGATCCAAATATTTGTTGCCTTATTTGCTGCTGAATGATTGTCACATTTGACAGCTTTGTTTCTTATGGTCAGTCACCAAAAGAGAGAAGAGACATCTTTCTGCCAGGAGAGTGAAAATAAAATCGGATCCATCATGTACTGTACAAGACTATTATCTTGTGACAGAAAGACTTTGGCACCTTGCTCTACTTTCTATTCACTCGGGGGCTTTTCTGACAGATAAAGACAGGCCACTAAGTGAGAAGGATAAAAAGAGAAATAGAGAGATAATGAGAGAGGAGACAGCAAGAGAGGGAGTCAGAGAGCTGACACTGAATGGAAGCGATAATCTGAATATAGTATAGTTAAGGTAGAAAGATGCACTCAGACAAGGACAAAAAAAATAAAATCCTAGAAAGCTGTGTACTGTAGGTCCACATCATCTCATCTTGAGAGCCTGAAATGAGAGAACCTGAAAAATGTTTAAAAAGTGAAAAAACTTAGGATTTAGGTCAGTAAGTACAAACTTCTAATAACATTATGATATAAAGTGCGGGAATGAAAACATGAATGAATATAAATAACCAAAAAAAATCGAACATTTCCATATGCCCACGAACTGCTGTGTTGAATCGGTTGGTTATAGGGGAATCACTTATAAAAGTTAAAAGCAATGAAATCATGAGAAGGAGAAACGGTTTCTTATGTGAAATTGACCGCATTATGTGTAGTAACATGCTTTCAAAGTGACTCACGCCCTTCTAGGAGAGCATGGAAATGTTCAATTCTCAGAGCGTCCCAAAATAACTGACACAGGCCACGTGTACATAGGATTCCTGAAATATATACATTTCTAACAGACACATAGAGGGAAAGAACAACATCCTGGCTAGACAAAAATCTATTCATTCACACTGGCGCACAAAAGAAGCTGAGATTTAACATGTGATTGAAGCTTTATAACTTTTGCCACTTTAAGGCTCTTTTTTTAAAAAAAAAAAGTTTGGTACCTGCAAGAATAAATGCAGAGATATGAATAGAGGCCTCATTAACAATGGCTGTAAATTTGATTTTAAGTGACGATAGTGCACAAAAAAATATAGAGGGGTCTGGAATAACAGCCATGTCTTCTCTTCTTTCTATGAAGCAGGTTTGTAAAAAGACACAGTTAATGATCAGGAATGAAGTGTCTTCAGGGCTTCCTTCCAAAATCAATCAAAAAAGGATATGTAAAGGAATTATTATGCCGGAGAGAGGCTCGGCACCTTTCATTATATACAGAAGCATGACTGAACAGAAGATATCATATTTAAATCTAACACAGATTCAATTATTATTTTAATCACACACACTGTACACTTATATATATGACCAATTATATACAGTGCCCTCCAATAATATTGGCACCCTTGGTAAATATGACCAAGAAGACTGTGAAAAAAATGTCTTTAATGTTTAACCTTATGATCCTTTGTTTATAAAATTCACAAAAATACATGTTCTCATGGATATCAAACAATTATATATATATATATATATATATATATATATATATATATATATATATATATATATATATATATATATATATATATATATATATGTTTGCAACAATTATTGGCACCCTTTTAGTCAATACTTTGTGCGACCTCCCTTTGCAAAGATAACAGCTCTGAGTCTTCTCCTATAATGCCTGATGAGGTTGGAGAATACATGGCAAGGGATCTGAGAGCGTTCATCCATACAGAATCTCTCCAGATCCTTCACATTTCGAGGTCCATGCTGGTGGACTCTCCTTTTCAGTTCACCCCACAGGTTTTCTATGGGGTTCAGGTCAGGGGACTGGTATGGCCATGGCAGGACCGTGATTTTGTGGTCAGTAAACCATTTTTGTGTTGATTTTGATGTAAGTTTTGGATTATTGTCCTGCTGGAAGATCCAACCACGGCCCATTTTAAGTTTTCTGGCAGAGGCAGTCAGGTTTTCATTTAATATCTTTCATTTAATATCATCAAATCCCATTTGAAGTTCCAGTAGTGTCTGGCAAACTGAAGACGCTTGAGTTTGCTTTTGGATGAGAGTAGAGGCTTTTTTTCTTGAAACCCTTCCAAACAACTTGTGGTGATGTAGGTGACTTCAGATTGTAGTTTTGGAGACTTTCTGACCCCAAGACGCAGCTAACTTCTGCAATTCTCCAGCTGTGATCCTAGGAAATTTTTTGGCCACTCAAAGCATCCTCTTCATAAACAATATAGACACAATTCCATGTTGATTCATAACATTTCCAGTTGACTGGATCTTCTTAATTATTGCCCTTATGGTGGAAATGGGCATTTTCAATGCTTGTGCTATTTTCTTATAGACACTTCACATTTTGTGAACAACTTTTACCACACAACACAGCTTGGTCTAACCCATTGTTATGAATGACTATGGGAATTTGGCCTATGTGTTACCTCATATTTATACCCCTGTGAAACAGGGAGTCATGGCTGAGAAATTTTTTGTTCCTAGTCATTCGGGTGTACTAAAAAATTAAAATATCAATGGGAATATACTTCATAGGGGTGTCAGTAATTGTTGCACACCTATCTTTAACAAGGTTTTTACTTATATATATAAGCGTGAGTTTTCACAATTCCTCATGACAATGAATGATTTTCCAAGTCTATCTATCGAGATTGTAAGTAACTGGAGACAGGACTATTTTGTACTCCAAGTAGATCATAAACAAGTGAAATTGTTTGAGAACTGTAAACCTTATTGTGCTTTTTATCCAGGAAAAACCAAAGCTCCAGTGTTTACTTGTATTTGTTTATAGCGCAGTCTTGCCCGGATCAATATTGCAGACACATTGATGTGAATGCTTATGTTTGTTTCTTTACAAAGTGGCATCGCCAACTACTGACCTGGAATGTATAATACAGTGTTTTTAGTCGTTTTTGCGGATCCGTGTGAACGGGGATCGTTTTGACAACGTTGTCGTCTGTATGCAAAACTGTTCAAAAACGAAAAAAGGAAAACCTTTTCAATTTTTAGTACATCATTGTCGTGTAAATGTATCCTGAAACCGCCCTAAACGGGTTGTGGTTTGCAATGAAGAAAAAAGAGGAGGATGAGTGAATGAGGTGGAAATGAGAGGAGATAAGCAGATATAGGGCACTTGAAGGACACAAAAGCTATTATAGGGACAAAGGAAGCAGATCTGTGAGGAAAACGAAGCTGTAAAACTCCAGGAAAGTTTCTACCGATAATTATTGTTCAAAAAGTGATGATGTAGACAAGTATCCAATCCTGAGCTGATTAAACACGAGTTAAGTTATTTGTAGTGAGGAGTTCTCTATAACGAAGAACCAGAGGCGTAACCTGGCCCGGGCACTGGGGGCTGTCGCCCTGCAGATGTTTCCTTCAGTTATTGTGGGGGGGGGGGGGGGGGGGGGAGGGTATATATCGATTTATTTATTTATTTATTTATTACCAGTAAAGGGGCAGAAACTGAAACAATAGCATCCTCTCTTGCTGAGCAGGAAAACATGGTGTGTAAATATCTATATTAGTTACAGGTTACATGAACATAATATGAGCAGAGCATAAGGACAGCTAATGTACTTTGCACGGCATTGTAGCAGCTACACCCACACAATGATAGCTTAGTAATGCCTCCCCTTGGCTAGTAACACCAAACTAGCCTAGTCTCATGTTGATAGCCAAAAACGTTTATATTTTATCGATCTGGTAGTCCTGCAAAACACCCAAGGAAAGTTTTATGGTAAATCCAACTTTTTGTACAATTTTTACATTTTTTAAGCCCTCACATTCAAGAAAAAAAAATGCATTTGCGAATAACCCCGTCTCTTACGGCTCTACTCGAGAGAAATCTGGCAACCTCATAAACATGAAGTGCATGCCGGAGATTTGCATAGTCTGAATGGGGCATGCATAACCCAACTCTGAATATGAGTAACTTTCCCTATGTAAATGTTGATGAAATTTTCACTCTTATGTTGTTGACTCTGATTACTGCCCATAGGCTATAAATCAAAGGTTTGAATCAAATCCATGCCATGTGTCACCCATTACCAGGAGTCAGTCTGGACTCTTCTACTCCAAAATAATCCACTTTTACTGTCGGTTGGGATCATAGTCATAATAACTGATTCATGCTCTCCTACACATGTAAAGAGGCTCTCATTAACTCAAAACTTGTTGGTGCATTATTTCTTCAAATAACTTTATATAAATAACAGTGATAGTTCAAATGTGCAGCACTTTTCTGCTTATTTGACTTGTACCATCAATAATACAAAACATGCCTATACCTTATAAACATCATGTAATAATTATTAAAATAACATTAAACAGCAATATTAGGTATATAAATCAGCGATATTATATCTATAATAAAAAGTAACGCATCTAATGTAGTATTATGGAATATATACTGTACTGATTACGTCACTGATAATCGATAACCTCGTTAAGATGCCACCAAATGGAACTTACAGTAGATAAATATATGTGATCGGTGCTGTTATTTTTTTTGCTCATCGTATTTTCCACGCCAGTGATTTTTCAATTAATAAATTAATCACTAGAAATTGCTAGAAAGGTTCTCCAGAACTGACCTTTGCAGGTTTCTGTAATGTCACTGGTGAGGGCAGAAATCTGTGGTTGGCATACAGACATCTGGATCCCTTCATTAGCCATGATGGTCAGTGATGATGCTTCTTGCCTTAGTGTAGCTAATGAGCATGTCTTGAATATGCCATCAGCATTCAATCTACCAGGATGCCATTATAAATGCCCAGAGACAGATGATAACATGATGAGAATGTGAGGCTGAGACATGGGGACACCCATCACTTGATAGCTGCTAACAGGCTGCCATTAAAATTACTTTCAACAGGATGATGAGAATCCAAAGTCTGATCAGATGGGGGGAAAGTCTTTGCCCGTATTATGCAGAGGTGCAAATATCCATACTTTATCCATAGCATTTATGAGTTTTTAAACCAGTATGGGAGAAACCCTTAAAACTATGCTTTTTTAACTTTCTTAAAAAAAAATAGATAGATACATAGATACATAGATAGATAGATAGTTTTTTTTTTGGGGGGGGGGGGGGGGGGGGGGTTAATTGTTTGTCCGGTTAGCATGGAACTGTCCCATCCACTGATATACACAGTACAATATGATTTTTGTAGCAACGTTCTTTTTTTTCTCTTTCTGCCTCCTAGGATATTCTTGTTAGCAATGTTGGCAGCTCAGCTATTATGGATGCAGGAGGAGGGAAGCTGTCACAGCAGGGAAAGCAATCATGCCGTACTGCCAAGCGTGGCTCGTATGGGAAGACTGATGATCACACTCTCTGTCCACCAGTGTGTAGGTGTCCTACAGTGTAGCAGTGTGACAGTGTGCATTGTGTCCCTGAGATCCTGCTGATGGAGGCAGAGCTTTGGGCCATGTCGTATTGATTATTCACACAAAGTCCACTGACCTGCACTACGAGAGGGTTAAATACAAAATCTGTCTTGGAAAGCTGTGGCAGCAGCGCAATGCATAAAATCATGCCGATAAAGGTTAAAGAGTTTCAGGCAATATTGACATCAAACATCAAAATGAAGAAAAATTTTATCTCAGTGACCATGTCGTTGGCATGGTTGTTGGTGCCAGATGGGATAATTTGAATATTTCAGAAGGGATTTTCACTCATGATAGTTTGCACTGAATGGTGTGAAGAAGAAGAAGAAAAAAGAAAACATCCACTTCTGCAAGTAGAAATCCCTTGGTCATGAGAGAGGTCAGAAGAGAATGGACAGACTGCATGATTTGATCTGAGATCAAGGCAATGGTAACTCAAATAACCACTCTGTACAACCGTGGTGAGCAGAAAAGCATCCCAGAATGCACAAACCTTGAGGGGGATGAGCTACAACAGCAGATCTCATCAGTTTCTATTCCTAGAACAGGATTCAGAGACTACAGGACAGTTGAAGATTGAAAAAGATGTAATCCAAGCTCAGGATTGAACCAGGGACCCTAACGCTGTGAGTAGGCAACAGTACCTGCCACACCACCTTGCTCCATTTGGATGAATGCTATAATTCTACTTTTATAGTAAAGCACAGACACAGACTTCATGTTGCAGAACAACACTGGGAAGAGCCTACAACAAATCAGCACAGCCAGACAGTTTGACATGCACAAGCACTGATGTGCAGAGAAGTTGCTATGCAGCTCTGAGCTCACAGGCAGTGCAAGTCCCAAGAGGAAAGATAAAGCGTGTTCACTCGCATCGACATCTCCTCCTACTATAGCAATTGCTGCAATGTAGGAAATACAGTGCATTCAGAAAGTAATCAGACCCCCTTTTATCACATTTTATGTTGCAGCCTTATGCTAAAATGTTTTTTTTTTTTAATTTGCATAAATCTACATACCATACCCCATAATGACAAAGCAAAAACTAGATTTGTGAAAACTTTGCAAATTTATTAAAAAGAAGTAACTGAAATATAGTATTGACGTAAGATAAATATTCAGACCCCTAACCGAGTACTTAGTTGAAGCACCTTTGGCAGCGATTACAGCCTTTTTAGGTATGATGTGACAAGCTTTGCAAACCTGGATTTGGGGATTTTCTGGAATTCTTCTGTGCAGATCCTCACAAGCAATCAGTGGACAGCCATTTTCAGGTTTTTCCAGAGACTCTAAGAAGAGTCCTGCTTGTTCCAAACTTCTTTCATTTAACAATTATGGCTCCATGCCTCCTGTGGCTTAGTGGTTAGCATGTTTACCTCACATCTCTGGGGCTGGGGGTTTGATTCCTGCCTCTGCCCTTTGTGCATGGAGTTTGCATGTTTTCCCCATCCTTTAGGATTTTCCTGTAGCGTACTCCAGTTTCCTCCCCCCAGTCCAAAGGTATATTTTGCAGGCTTATTGGCATCTCTAAAATGTCCATAGTGTGTGAATGGGTATATGAATATGCCCTGTGATGGGTTAGCACCCCATCCAGATTGCCTTGTGCACCAAGTCCTTGGGATAGAAAATGGATGGATGGTGGTGGATGGATCTCTGCCTCAACATAATCCTGTCTCTGCATTCATTTTTTTGCTCTGATGTGCATTTTCAGCTGTTAGACCTTATATAGACAGGTCTGTGCCTTTCATGTCCAATCAATTCAATTTGCCACAGTTATACTCCAATCAAAGTGTAAAAACATCTCAAAGATGATCCAGAGAAATGGGATGCAGTCACACTTATACCAACGTGATATTTCAGGGTTTTTTTTTTTTTCTTTTAAATACATTTAAAGCATTTTAGCATAAGGCTGCAACATAACACAACGTGGAAAAAAAGAATGACGGGATCTGAATACACTGACGCATTGTACAGTTTTATCACCAGAGAGTTGGAGACTGAATCAAGCAGTAGATGGAAACGGAGACAGAGAAAAGGAGGGGCTGATGGATCCTAGAAGCTTACATTAGTTCCTAATGAGCATCTGTCACATTCCAGCATGATTGCATTTACTTTGCTCCTGTCCCTAAGCACATCATTCTCTCGCCTGGACATACTAAGTGGAAATGCATCTCGCAAAGACAGCGGTGTTAACCAAGAGCTACAGCTTTTATTATTCTCATCTCAGTGCTCAAACATCAGCACCCAGAGGACATATGAAAACCCTTGCTGTCACTCTGCCTAGAGTCTGTAAATGGCAGCAGTTTCGCATGCTCTTATCCCTCCTTTTTCCTACATCTCTCAACTCTGATATGTTATATCACATTGCTACAGTGCCTTGCATAAGTATTCACACGCACGACCTCCTTGGGGAAAATAAATTGTTCCCCATGCATTTTGTGGTATTACAATGGAATGGAAATTGATGTAATTTGAAGGTACATTTTGTATTGTCACACAAAGTTTCATTAAACAAAAAAGCAGAGATTGTTGCTAATATAAGTGTTCACCCCCCGGCTCAATAATTGTTTGCAATTATAGCTGCAAGCCTTCTAGGTACTCTATCAGCTTTGCACATCTGGATCCTGATCATTTTGTTCATTATACTCTGCAAAATCGCTCAGACTGTCAAATTGGATTCTGTTCTCCTTCAACATTCAGTGCTATTTCTCATTCTACCAACACCGATGCTTTAATTTCTCTTTACATTAACCAATAATTAAGTGAAGCATTCTGTATGAGTGAAGAGAGGAGAAGGTGCTTATTATTCTTGAAATAAGTTTTGCCACCAGGAAGTCCAGTGCCATCACCCGGCGTCGTGGGGGATTGCTTTCCAGCTTGTTGAGGACCAGATGACAGCGTGTCTAGGGACTGGGAAAGCAGTGTTTTTTTCTCTCTCTCCTCTCTCTTCCTCTTGCTGTGTCTCCCGTTCACTCCTTCTCTCTCTCCCCTTGTCCTACCCTCATCTCTCCTTTCGCTTCCAGGATATGGGACCGACCGGCCAGCCAAAGGACGTAGAAGACAGCACCACTTTCCTGAAGGGTGGGAGGGTTGTACGTCAGACCGGAAGCCTGAATTTGGCCGCGGAGGAGTGTGACGAGGAGTAGGGAGGGGCCAGGCTGTGAGGACGCACACCTGGCACCGAGATGTCTAATCAATTGGAATGAGCGATAAAGGAGCGGCTGGACGCACCAGAGGGGGACTGAGAGACACACACAAGTGCACTTTATGTTTGTGGTTCTGTTGTGTTTTATGTTCTGTTTATGATTCAATATTATGTTTACTTTCAGCTTGGTTCCAAGTGTTACAATTTGTTTTAGTCCACCCTGTCCAGAGTGTCTCAGTTCTGGTCTGATGAAATATAATACCCCCCCAACTCAAATAACCACTCTTTAAAGCAGTGGTGGTTTAGAGCAGAAAAGCAAGCATCTCAGAGCACATCAACAGCAGAAGGCCACTCCTGTCAGCCAACAGCAGGAACCTCAGACTACACTTGGCAGAAATTGGAGAGTTGAAGATTGGAGACAGACCAGGCAGTGTTTATTTATTTTATTGCTTTATTTTATTTTATTTTTGCAACATTCTGTGTACACTCAAGAGACTGTAGTGAGCAGTTTCAGAAATGCTCAAACTACACCACTGATGCCACAGTCAATCTTTCTCCATTCTGATGTTTAATGTAAACCATAACTGAAGCTCTTGACCTAGCACAGCAAGGTACAGTAGACCTGCTCAGATTATATGGAGCAATACACCTCAGAACCCAATATGCTTACATACAGAGCACTAAAGACATAAATAAGCATGACAAAAAAAAAAAATCTAGTCCCTCTCCTCATCTATTAGTCCTTCCTATTGTTATATCACAGATGTTATTAGTGTTGGAGGAACTGATCCAGAGTTTAACTTCCACCGAAAAGTTCATAAATATAAATGCATCGTTTACAACAGTACTAATTAAACTTGAACACAGAAGAACATCTGAAATGTATCATGTACTAATAAGCAGGCCAAATTCTAATGAACTTGAGAAAACTAGGAGTGTCTTGCTATGTTTTTTCCATCACGTATTATTTCATATTTGCAGAGCCTGTCCATAGAGGAGGGAGAAATACACCTTGGATGGTATGTATGGCATCTCTCTCTCTCTCTCTCTCTCTCTCACACACACACACACACACACACACACACACACACACACACTTTCACACATTCATAAACAGTCATATGATCATCCGCCTTTCTTCTTTGTCTCTCTTAAAGTTAATCAGAAAAACATACAGCTCATCATGTTGCCAAGAAACCACAAAGCGCTCTGTCTTAAAGATTTTCCTATGGCGGAAAACGTAAATTTACAGCTTTACCTCTGACTATTAGAAAGCAATGTCACTGAAGGCTCCTTCCAAAAATGTTCAATTGAAAATAGACACTTCACCATATCACCAATTAACAATCTTTGTTTAAAAAAAAAACAACACATTGTTAATCCATCTATTATTAGGCTTAGATTATGTTGATTGTCCACCATACAGCAGATAGCACATTCCTCTGAGTGTACTACACTGCCCTGTGATGCAGCATTAAAACAACAACAAAAACGTTGTGGTTGGCTGGTTCCACATGTCTCAGAGGAAGTATGTGTTATCTGACAAGTTGGTAAAATTAGGAGGGGGGGAATCACTTGACTGTAGCACTTGTCTTAATAGTTTGAACAATACTCATACACGAATAAAAGCTAATTACCCCCTGATAAACATACAGCAAAGAACGAGGCCTGCTTGTGTAAGTGGCATTAAATATCCACTAATAGAACTGTATGTTGTTGCATTTTTTTGTTTTGTATTATAAAATGAATTTCAGTGGCACTGTGCATTCAATTAGCAGCTGCAATGCAGCCTATAGAGGCAATCATACAAAACAAAACACGCACAGCATGCGTACTTTCATGTGTGCATTATTTATGAAGCCCACTGGAACACTAAAAGTTCTCCGAAAATGAGCTTGTGTGTCCCTCTGTGCATGGATAATGATTTTTAAATTTTCTTTTTGTCAGACTGACTGGTAGCCAAACTACGCTATGACATGAGAGACTTTTTTTTTTCTTTCTTTCACAAAAAAAAAAAAAAAAAAAAAAGACTGAATCCAGATTGACACCTGTGACACATTTGTTAGAGACAGAGCAGGTCAGCTCAGGTTACTCCATCCATTCAGATTTGCTTGTCCTTCAGACAGGGACACACATCTCACTGACCTTCAGGTAATTAGGACTCATAGCACACCCAGGGGCTACTGTTTGGAACACAGTGACGCTTCCACCATGGCTCAGAAGCGGAAATACAAGCGAATGTGCGCTAGTCCACTTAAGCCTGAGTATTAAGGGAATAAACCAGATGGAGAATCTCTATTTAAACTGCTTAGTCCTGGATAGTGGAGGAAGGCTGAACAAGTCACCATACAGTTTAGATTTAAGTTGTATATTAAGCCTTGAGGCATCAAAATTATTTTTGAAATATCTAATTAATAAGTTTGAACTGAGGAATAAAACAAGGCAGGGCATGCTGTTACAAAAAAAGAACAACAAGGTAGTGTGATTAACCTGACATGAAGTTACTTCCCTGACGTCGATTATTTTCCTATAACAGCAAGTTCTGAAGTGTTTTATTGTTGTTATAACACAGCAAATTTTCAGCATTTTTATTGTGTTTATTAAGCAATGACAATGTCCTACTTTTAACTAGTTTATAGTTATGTTTAATCTGGAATGTCCATGGAACATGTTCCTGCTATCACTTACATTATAACAGTTATAAACACCATCACCATCACCTTAAAGTTAATAAGACGCAAACAAATCTCCTGTATTGAAAATTTGAAAGAATAGGTTTACCTCTGACTTTTAAAAGAAAAAAAAGCACTGAAACTGCAGACTTCTTCCAAAAATACTGAATAAACATCTCTTTACAGAAAACCTCACCATATCAATTAAGTTCTTTGTAGCACATTTTAGCATTAACAGAAACCTGCGGTTTGCCTTACAGCCTACTATCAGAGCTCATGTTATAGAAAATGAATGCACACCTTCTGACCAATGAGAGTTGAGAATTCAACACCGCTGTGGTATAGATCAAAAATAATCTCTAAACGTGTAAAGCTTTTTGGAATCATAAGCCAATGTTAACTTGAGTTGCATATTCAATTTGTGAGTGTAAATAATTAACCAGCTACATTTGCAACAGACACCGGTGATGCATCATACAAATTCAAAATAGATTACCGCACATTTGTTTAATAAATCAAGATGAGGCAAATATAACAGAACTATGTGGCATTGGTGATAAATGACCTCTAGATTAGAAACAATTATAAAACTTACAACCTCAGACATCCTCGAGTGGGACTCTGTGCCTGTAGAAAATAGATCTATAAAAGCAAGAGAAGAATGGTGAGGTTAGTTGTGTGTGCATACACAGTAAGTGTCTGGCAGATTAGTAATAGAAGATTAGTTGCAGAATATTACAGCACTCTGCTTGAATTGGATGGAGCATCATTTAAAATGTTTCAACCTCATTTCAACCGTCAGACCTCTAGAAAGCCTTATTTATTTAGCTAGCATGTCTTCATCTGTAAATCCTGTAGAGGAGAACCATTGGGTTCTCTTTCATCTTGTGTCAAGCAAGTGGATAATTGAGGCTTTGTGTTTTTAAAAGGCTAGCACGTAAGATTTTAATAAAAAGCTTGTTGAGTTTGGTGGAATTAGACAGTTGGTGATTTTTTTTTTTTTTTTAAAGTGATTAATTGAACATTTTTGGAAAGAAAAGAGCAGAGGTTTGCTCTGGAACAATTATTTTTCCTCAGCAATAACAACTATAAAAGTGATTGTAAACAACTGCTTCTGGCAAATAAATTGTATAACAGAAAATGGGTTTCATGATTAAATCACTTTCCTCAATAAATTATAAGTGAATGGATCAATAGAGAGCCAAGAGCCAGACTCCTCAGACTTAAAGCATGAAAAATCAAAACTGCTGTGTCATTAATATTAACACCTAATAGATGCTGTTTCAATCTGACGGGAACATTAGGCTTATACAAGCTGAATATTGAAAATGGAATTTAATGGAAATAAGATTATGTACTTTGCTAAAAATAGGTTCCAAATTTGCAAGAAACTGCAAGACATATTTTCAGAATCAGAAAAATGCAGGTATGGGATTATGAAAGCTTCTGAATGAAGACTTGTTGGGGGAAGACCCATGTTGGGAATAATCCCCAAATGGACAAAGCTTGTCAAAATTCCTGATTGGGCAGAAGCCCTATGCTGGGCATACATCCCATTTGGACAAAGACAGATGATCGACAGAAAACACATGTTCATAAACCCCATTTTGACAAAGACCCATGTTGGGCAAAAGCCAAGCCTCATCTTTTCCAATAGACATTGGTTGGGTAGAAGCCATCTATTGGTCAGAGTCCCATTTGGAAAAAGCACAGTGTTGGGAATAAGCCCCATTTGGACAAAGACCAATGATGAACAGAAGTCACCAGTGCAAAGCTCCATGCTACAGTTACCTGCTTCTTGCCACACCTGGTTGAGCAAAGACCCCACTTAATGCCTCTATTACTACTGAAGGTTTGTGTGTAAAAAAAAAAAATATGCGATCTTTTCACAATCAGGAAAATGCAGGGAAAGAAGAGTAGAGTTTTAAAGCTCTCCTGAGTACAAGTACGATTTTCCTGTGAATTACTGATTTGCACCTGAATACTCAGCACTCTTTCTCTTTTTAGACATTTAGCGTTTTTGCTCGATCTGTACACACCACCATAAAAAGAGAAGTCTTGCATTGCTGAATAAAAGTTCATTCACAACTTGTATTTGTAGCCCTACACTGCACAAGATTACTTTAATGAACTGACCAGGATACCTACATTTTTCTGTCTTTCCCATAACAGCACACAATGGGAGTTATTCAGTTTTATCAATTCTAGAAATCTAACACACGCAATGCTAATTCAATATACATAAACAAATAATGTGATATGCAACAATGGAAATTGTATGTGTGTCAGTATATATATATATATATATATATATATATATATATATATATATATATATATATATATATATATATATATATACACACACACATTTTTATTTATTTATTTATTTATTTATTTATTTATTTAAAGACGGAACTGTTTGAGGTCCCTGACTGAAATATTTCATATAAATGCTTTTTCAGGTGTATGGGGGCATTTTATTATTATTTTTCCCTGCACCTCTCACCTTTTGTGCCCTGATCCTGACCACACTGTGTCAACACTTTGCTCACAATAGCTTTAGGACTCTCTTTCTCTCTGTGTCTCATTGTGACAGCAGCACAGGACTAAAGAAGAAAAGAACACAGACAACTTAAGGTTATGAAAGAAATTTGCTTAGAAAAAGTTATTTAGCAAAATCACAGACTGGGCAGAGTCCACATGTTGGACACAAACCTCATTTGGACAAACACCCATGACAGGCAGAAGCCACCAGCTGCACAAAGCCCCATTTTGGGTGAAAGCCACTGGTTTGGTAGAAGTCACCTGCTAGACAGAATGCCTGATTGGACAGAAGCCTCATGTTGGGCATAAGTCCCATCTGGATGAAGACCAATGATGGACAGAAGCCACATGTTGCACACAGCTCTATGTAGGAAAAAAGTAGCTTTTCCGTTTGTTAGATTGAGCTCAGAACAGGGGAAATGTGCAATCTGAATATTTCAACAGCTAATCATCTATTTGTCCACCAATGAGTTGAACTCAATATATCCTATTAAGTCTGGCTAGGATATTAATCCCGTGGCCACCGGTAATAATATCTTGATGTTAAACATGAATTATGAGCAGAGTAACAAGATCGGACAACTTAAGACAATAAATCATAAATATAGACAAGAGACACTTGCTATTAAAATCAGACAAGACTTTATTAAACTACTCTAATACACAGAAACTAATCTCACACATAAACACACACACACACAAGTGGGTGCAAATAACTTTAATGGAGAATGAATGGCTTCCTAGTTTTAACACCCTATGCTGTTCTTAGGCTTTGACCTAAACGAACCATCAAGAATTAATTTAATTTTCACTCCGTT
This sequence comes from Ictalurus punctatus, assembly GCF_001660625.3. Lineage (NCBI taxonomy): Eukaryota > Metazoa > Chordata > Actinopteri > Siluriformes > Ictaluridae > Ictalurus > Ictalurus punctatus. Next base: position 6,617,341 of record NC_030438.2, on the reverse strand, counting down.
TTAGAAGGGCTCTGTTGAATACACCAGCTTTGACTGAGACCTGGAGGTGCTTACTTGTGTTGAAATTGCTCTGCATGGGGGATTCATCAGAGGTCTGGTTGCTTTTGAGTGGCGTCTAGGAGGACTAATTGGAATGGTGAATGGAGTGGAGTCTCATAGGCTTGGCAATGGTTCTTCTGGTTCTTTCATGACTGGAGTTTTGTAGGAACCAGTTCCCTCAGACGTTGATTGCAGAGCCCTCTTGCAGAGGTTAGTCAAAGAGAGAACTCCTGAAGAGGTTTGATGGAGAACTACTGGAAGATGCTGGTTAGTGGATGATGGAGATGGAGATGTTTTACTTTCTGAAAAGTGTTGGTTTAAGAGAACTCATTGTTTCTATGCTGTCCAAGGGTTTTAACTCTTCCTAGCCGAGTGGAACCCAAAAGGTCTTGCTCCAATCAGCATATAGTTAGGACGGGGTATAGCTATGTTCTGACTTTACTCTGTCCATTGTCTTTGTGGTCACATAATTTCATGAGTGTTGATCTAATTATTAGTCCCAACTTTTGGTACCTATACCTAACAACATTCTGCGCAAATTTTCCTTACTTTCATCTGGAAATCACTCAAGGAACACACACATACCAAATAAGACTTATGTTAGCTGCTGTTAACACATTACTAATAATTAATAACACACTTATACCCATAATCAATCATACTCATGCATGTTAAACAATCAAATATCTAAATGCAACTTTGTGGTCACAAGCATGATAATCACAGGGTAAAACATAATAGAAAATAGGCAATTTCAGTTGTTATTGTGTTATTCTTGCAGTCCTTTGTCTTTTAGAATATATGAGGTGTCCTTATGTAGTTGGTGTGACCAGTGTGATAAAGACCACGATAAAGAAAGTGAACTGGGTAAGAGAACACAGGGCCTTGTTTGCATAGATTTTTTGGGTGAGTCACCCCTCTTTTCCCAAAGTTATCATCTTCATCTTGTAGGCCAGCCACCACGTCTTGGCCAGTGGCCTAGATCAATGAGTTTTAAGAGAGGTTTGTTAATCTGTGAGGGATCATCCATTGTTCACAGGATAGTGAGAACTCAGCAATCAGCCATGAGCTATAACTGGCTTGATGCCCCAAAGTCTGAACACAGGGGCTCGTGATTTAAGGCTTATGTGATGGGTGATCTTATGCTTATCTTATGCTTATGATCTTGTGCACTGAGGTACTACACCTATGTTGGTCATAAATCCCATTTGGGCAAAGACCCATTGGGCAACCCCTGTTCCATGAAGCCCTGTGTTGTGTGATAGCTCCTGGTTGGGCAGAAACCAGTTGCTGGTCAAAATCCCTGATTGGACAGAAGTCCCATTTTTGGCATAAGTTCCATTTGGACAAAGATCCATGTTAAGCAAAGCCCCCTGCTACACAAAACCACCTGGTCCACAAAGCCCCATATTGGGTGAATTCCTTTGGTTGGGTAGAAGTCACCTGCTGTACAGTATGCCTGATAAGTCTCATTTGGACAAGACCCATGACTGACAGAAGCCTCATGTTGTGCAAAGCCCCATGTTGGAAAAAAAAGCCAACTGCTGTGCAAAGCCCTGGTTCAGCAAAAGCCACCAGCTGGTCAAAATCCCTGATTGGGTTCAAAGTTCCATTTGGACAAAAAGCCATGTTGGGCATAAGCCCTATTTGGACACAGATCCATGCTGGGCATAAGCCCCATTTGAACACAGACCCATGATGGATAGAAGCCAACTTCTGTCAAAACCCATGCCAGACCTGGATGGGCAGAAGCCATATGCTAGAGAAAATCCCTGATTGGGCAGAAACCTCATGTTGGGCAAACATCCCATTTGGGCAGAAACTCCATGTTGGGCATGAAGACCATTTGGATAAGACCCCTGATGGCCACAAGCAACCCACTGCACAAAGCCCTATGTTGGTCAGAAACCCCCTGCTAAGCAAAGACCCATGACAGAACTAAGCCCTTGAAGGGAAAAGCCTCTGGGGCAATAGCATCCTGTTGGGCAAAGACCCACAATGGGCACAAATGCCTGGTTGAGCAAAGACTCAGGTTCATGGCCGTGATTTAAGGAAGGTTTGTATGAGAACAGATATGTACAAAAATGTGTAAGGTAATTTATTAACTGGATCTTCGGAGGATTGTGTCTTTCAAATGAGCAAACTAAAACATGCTGTCTGGTTTTGCATGTTTGGCTTTTAAAAATATGGGACTTGAGGCATTTCTACCTAAAAGTGCAACTAAATAAATAATATATATTTATTTATATATATATATATATATATATATATATATATATATATATATATATATATATATATATATATATATATATATATATATATATATATATATAATGTAATACAAACCCTTCTCTAAGTTCTTTAACAATTCTTTGGTAGAACAGCTTGTGTGCTTAGGGTCGCTGCCTTGCTGCATGACCCACTTTCTCTTGAGACTCAGTTTGTGGACAGATGTCCTGACATTTTCCTTTAGAAATCGCTGGTATAATTAAGAATTCATTGTTCCATCAATGATGGCAAGTCGTCCTGTCCCGGATGCAGCAAAATTGGCCCAAACCATTATACTACCACCACCATGTTTCAGAAATGGGATAAGGTTCTTATGCTGGAATGCAGTGTTTTCTTTTCTCCAAATATAATCCTTCTCATTTAGACCAAAAATTGTATTTTGGTCGAATCAATCCACAAAATATTGTTCCAGTAGCCTTCTGGCTTGTCCACGTGATCTTTATTGGACTGCGGACGGGCAGCAGTGTTCTTTATATATAGCAGTGGTTTTCTCTTTCCAGCTTTGCCATGCACACCATTGTTGCTCAGTTTATATTTAATATTGGGTCATTTTCCTCAATAAATAAATGTGCAAGTATAATATTTTAATCTCATTTGTTTAATCGAGTTGTCTTTGTCTGCTTTTAGGATTTGTGTGAAAATTTTATGATGTTGAGGTAATTCTTATGCAGATAAATAGAAAATTCCAAAGGGTTCACATACTTTCAAGCGCCACTGAACATCTCTGCAAGTATGTACATAATTTAATAGCAAAACTCTCTAATTATACACTCTAGCATCTTGCTCCATAAATGTAGCATAAAAGATAATTATCTTACAAAAATATATGGATATTACATACATAAATGGGAATGATTTCTGTATATTTTTCATTCGAAAACATATTTATTATTGGTGACCAAAACACATGCACACGTAATCACATCAAGCTCATCCTAGATTTTCTTTGTTTCCAAACAGTTGTCTTTACTTCTCCCTCCAAGGATCATAGTATTTACACAACCTTTTTCTCTTCAGATTGAATCAGAGAATTAAACACCCTAAGGCACTGACACACAACATCACTCACTGCAGTGTGTGTGATTTGCTCACTGGCTAATGATAATGGTTTGCTGTCAGGCCACATTGTTTTCAGAGCGATCTAATGAGTGAGAGTCAACCATGACAAACAGTGGAGCTGGCTGTGTGATGGTTATAAATGGAATTTAATTATCAATTTACCACAGACCCAGTGAAGACACCATTGTCACACCTGGGTCTGACTGCAGGCATAAGCAAAATATAAATAAATATATAAATGAACAAAGTCACAAGACAAAGGTAGGTCTTTAGTCATCATTATTCTAATAGGACAGTCAGTGACGGTCAGTTGTTCGGAGAACAAGAGGAAGTTCATTCAACCATTTAGATGCCAGGAGCATTGATGCTTGTCTTCCTTGTACCCTGAGAGATGGTGGGTCCAATTGAGCAATGCTAGAGAATCAGAGGGAGTGTGGTGCAGAGCGGCATGTGATAAGCGCGTTATGTTTAGGTGGGCACTGGTCCATTTTGGCTTTGTAAAAATGCATGAGTGTTTTAACAGGTCATTACAGGAAGCCAGTGGAGGGAGCATAGCAGTGGGGTAGTGTGAAAGAAATTGGGGGTTTCAAACAACACGCACAGCTGCGTTCTGGATTAGTTGCAGAGGTTGGATGGCACACAGAGGCAGACCTGCCAGGAGTGAATTGCAGTAGTCCAGTCTCAAAATGACAAGAGATTGAATGACTGGCCTCTGTGGATAGATATGACTGGATCCCTCTAATGTTGTAAAGGAGAAACCAGCATGACCAAGTCAGTTTAGCGATGTGAATTGAGACGTTTGTCCATGGTTACCCCAAGGTTGTGTGTAGTGACAGATGATGAGATCTGAGAGTTGTTCAGGGAGATCAGAAGATATTGACATGGGGATGCATCAACAGGATGCTCAGTTTTGCTAGGTTTAAGTTTCAGCTGATGAGCTGCCATCCATTTGGAGTTCAACTCCTGTGCTCCTCAGGCAGGAACTGTTTGACACCCAACGTCATGGAGATCCTTTGTCACTGGTTTTTTCCCATAATACACCTTAAGTTCACGCTGAAGACATTAACAGGAATGTTCAGCACACTTTAGTGTAACAAAGAGTGCAAGAATGACTTATTGTGGTTGGAATTAATCTTGAGGGATATCAGCGATGTGGAAACTTGAACCACGTCATGCCAGCCGTGTTATTAGAAGGCTAGTTATTCTCCCAGAACACTCTCTGAATCTGGCAAGCTTTACAGTTTAAATTCAATGAATGACTAAGGTGTACTGTATAGCAGTTGTTCTTAAAACCTATCTGGTGGAGTAGGAATTGGCCAAATGTATGTAATTTTCCTTTTACTCCGAGTGATATGAGTGTTTGGCAGCTTCTTTAGTTATGGTCAGTGGTCCAAGCCATATGTTGGGTACTTTATGAAAATATTATATGTTTCCAGAGACCATGGTTATTTACAACCCCAATTCCAAAAATTAAAAACAGCCATGATTCTGTAATGGAAATCACTGCATGGGCTCAGAAACACCTCCAGAACTCATTGTCTGTGAACCGGGGATTCCAAAATCCTCCCTTCACATACTGACCTGTTGTAAATTAACCTCCAGCTCATTCCTTTTAAATAAACCCTTACTTTTCCAGCCTTTTGTTGCCCCGTCCCAAATTTTTGAGACGTGTTGCGTCCATCAAATTCAAAATTATCTTCTTTTTTTTTTCTTAAAACGGTACAATTCCTCAGTTTAAACATTTTATATGTTTTCTATCTTCTATTGTGAATAACATACGTGTTTATGAGATTTGCAAATCATTGTATTCTGTTTTTATTTCCATTTTACACCGTGTTCCAGCTTTTTTTGGAATTGCACTTGTACCAGTACACTGGTATGTAAGCAAGGTGAGAAAACTGTATTTTTATAATTGGCTAAGCCGCTTTAAAAATCTTTAATATACACCCATTTTGCATCACAATCATTGAATTCTGAATGAATTCACCAAATTTTGAACCAATAAAATCACCTCTTAAGCCAATCTGAGTGCCCTAATCTTTGTCTGTTTTGTTGCTTAGCAACTAAAGCTTACTGTTAAGAGACTACAGCATGGTGGAAGGGTTTTTTTATATAGTAAACATCAGTGAACATTACAATAATTACTGAACACTGGAGTTTGTCATATTGTTTTTTAGGGTTTAAGACACTTTGCTGTGCGTTGTGCATAAGAACACCCTTGCCCATGTTTTTCAAAAGTATTTTAACATTATGTATTATACATATTTGTAAATATAATATAACTGGGACTGATATAGTGGGGGGGAAAGGCATAATCAAGTGGTCGGCCTTTTAAAAGCCATATACTAAGGTCATAATCAGATTGTGAGCTCTAACCACTATAAAGACATCCAGACACTTTAGTTCTCCAGCATCTGCTTGGTGTTGTGTCATTTCATCCTGCAGCAAATCCATGGCTCTTGCCCTTCACCTCTTCTTGGGTATTTGAGCTAATACAGAGAGCTGAGAGCTGGCTTTGTTCTTCTGCCTGTGTCAGCATCCTGAACATAACACTGCACTCTGCACCACTCGAAAAGGTCAATCAGATCAGCTGTTATAGGCACATAAGGCTTTATGTCACCTCTGTGAGCTTTTAGTTCTTTTCTAATCAAACAAACGTGCAGATGGAGATTAGATGTTAATGATCGAGTGCTACTTACTAAGGCTGAGTCACGGAACTGAAAATGGAAACAGGATTAAGTTGTACAGCTTATTTGCAAAATTAAAAATTATATATAGATGATGTATAGTACTGTGTCTATGCCCTTTAGTAGCAGTCATTTCTTGAAGTCATTCGTCACACAACTCCTGGTGGCAATGCTCGTATTTCGTTCCTGTACCATAAATCTTTGACAATTTTTTAACAGTACCAGACCTTTTATAGCTCTACACATTGACTTTGACCTTTATGAATGCATCCGGAAACAATTGTTTTTATTATAAAGCCTAGTATAAAAGGTACGTGATTCAGGCATTTATAGCTCTCAGGCTCCAGTACTGTAGGATTTGTTAGAAAAGTGCTTATATAAATGAGTTCAAGACTGCTGACTCGAAGTAATGTGTGAAGACCGAAGCAATTTAAAAGGAAACAGCTGATACATCCTGTAATGATTAGGAGTCGAAAGCAGCAGGTGGAATTGCTGAGTGTGGTTATTAAGGATTTCACAGAGATCTGGATATTAGAAGTAGCTCCTGGGTCCTTACAAAAAAGGTCTTACAAAAGGAATGTGTGCGTGAAAAAAAATGTGTACAGACTGAAAAACATGCAAATTGATTTAACAACAGCATCTAGCTAAAGGTACAAAATACAGGGCAATGCAAATTGATTCATGTTGCACCGGCAATACAATTTACTAAGCCTGAAAGTCACTTTGGGAATGCAGATTGTGTGAGCGAATTACATCCAGAGAGAGCATGCCTGTGGAATGATGTTTCCACCCATCTGGAGGCCAAATTATACCATTAAATAAGTATTTAAATGAGAAATAAAACATGACAGGGCATGCTATTATAGGAGAGTAATCAGTAATGAAGTGGTGTGATGTGATGTGGCATGACCCAAAGTGTGATGTAGTACGTTCTTCCTGTATGTTACAGGGTTTGGGGGTTTTCTTTAGATGTTGTGTAATGTCGACGAGACAAGTTAGTTCCACTTAACATTTTGTTAAATGGTTTTGTAACTATATGTCTGTAGGTATTACGGCTGTGTGTGGATGCTTTGGCATACATGTGTTATCAGCTAGACGCGAAGATGGCCGCACATCAAGCATGTCAAATTGTTTGTCTGTGAAGTGTTCGGTGATGAGTGCATTGTAAATGTTATTGTAGTGTTTTTTTTAATCCACTTATTAATGTCTACACAATCAATCTTGTGTAGCAAACTGTTTGTTTTTGCAGTTGTAAAAGAAGACTCACTTCAACCTTAAGAATTTTATTGCACTTTTTCGAGCCTTCCATTTTACAAGAGTACACGAAAATCACTTTACATGGACTGAACTGAAGAAACACTTCACCTGGAGTGAACTGGAGTCACACTTTCCCTGTTCTGGAACAGCCCCTCTCTGGCAGGCCTGGACCAAATCCCCAGTTCCCCCTCGCAGAGTGTTGGGTCTGAACTGCTACGTTTTCCTGTCTACCTGACTATCTGGCTGTAAACGGCTCTGTCTTCATACAAACGGATTCTTACATTCATTTCCATTCCTTCTGAGAAGATGACAGCGCTTGTGGTGCTACTCGGCCTACTGACTTTGGTGGACCCAGGCAAAAACAATTGTTGTCGCTGGGTGAGTAAATCTGCCAATGTACTCTCCTCTACAGTAGACATTCCGTCTTCGGGAACTTGTTTTTTATCGCTAGGTTCATTGGCTCATGTACCTATGCGATTATGTCAGGATGTGACATACACAACTTTTCTTGTTACCCGAGCCTTCTGGATCTATATGACTGTTTTGTATTGTCAAGGAACTCCTTGGTTGAACTTGCATGCAGCATGGGTTCCAAAAAAAATTGCATCATCGTCATGCAATGTTGTGAAATTGAGGTGCCTAATTATGTTACCGTTGTTGATATCTGGAAATGTGCACCCTAACCCAGGCCCTGGTTTGCAGTGTCTTCAAACACCCTCTGATATTAAATCTGGCTTTGGGGTTTTTCACCTAACTGTGCGAAGTCTGTTGTGTCAAATAGATGGAATTAGGATCTGGGATAAAGCAACAAATCTGATGTTATTGTGTTGTCTGAAACTTGGCTTGGCAAGTCTGTTCTTGATAAGGATATATGTATAAGAAGGGTGGTGGTGTGGCTATTTACGTGAAGTGTAAATTTCTTCTCAGTGTTGTTATATCTGAATCCATCTATAAACAGTTAAAATTTCTAGCTTTGAATCTTGATGTTTGTAAAGGATTCTTTATAATGGTGGTGACCTGTTATAGACCCCCTCAGCCCTCAGTGATGCACTTTCCTCAGTCATGCACCTGATGTCTAAACTTCTCTACACTGAAATTATTTTGAATGGGTGTCTGAACTGGTGTTGGTTAAAACCAGCCTCTGAGAATTTAAAAATGTATTGTGATTCTATTAATCTTACCCAGCTCATTAATTCACCCACCCAAATATTAGATGTCCAGAGAAATCTACTCTAATTGATTTGATATTGTGCCGCATAAATTCTCTGTTGTTGGTGTAATCTGTAATGATTTAAGTAACCATTGTGCTGTTGTTGCTGTTAGAAATGCTAAGTTCCTCAAGACAAAACCACATTTTATTCACAAGAGAAATCTAAAAAGTTTTAATGAGCCGGCTTTTTTACATTACTTATTTTATTTTAACTGGAACAGGATTGAGCTTATTCATGATGTGGATTTTTTTCAGGATAGTTTCTTACAGATTATGAACAAACATGACCCTTTCAAGTCCAGAGATAAAGGCAGTGATAAAGGCAGTGATAATCCATGGTTCTCTTCTGAGCTGTCTTGTCTTATTCAAGAGCGCAATCTGGCCTGGACTAAGGCACGGGAATCATGTTCTAATACTGACTGGATTCTCCTTAGGCAGCTTTGAAAATTACTTTTAATATTGTTTTCCTTTGTTTTTGTTTTTGTTTTTTTTTCTTCTCAATGAAACATTTGGGAAAGGGAAGGGAGGAGAGAAGAGAAAAGATAAATGAATCACATGAAAATGAATCACATGTAAATGAATCACATGAATATGAATCACATGAAAATGAAACATATGCAAATGAATAAATAAATTAAAACGTAAAACTGAAATGCTGAATTGTTTTAATAAGCACTTCATATCTTCTGGCAAGTTATTTGATTCAGTTTCTTCTGTCTACGTGCGACCATGGATGACTGAGCCAATAAGAGCTGGTCAATGTTTCAGTTTTTCGCCATTCTCAATTCAAGAGGTACACAAAGCCTTTACATACTTAGATCAAAGCAAACCTGCAGGTTTGCAAATAATCTTCTTGATCCCTGGTTTTTTAAAGCGTCTGTGGGTTTTATAGCCAAACCTCTTGCCTGTCTATTTAATCTTACACTGGAATGTAATGAAATTCCCAGGATCTGGAAGTCAGCATTTGTCCTACCTTTGTTTATAGGTGGAGAGCCTATACTTTTAAACAATACTAGGCCAATCTCAAAGCTGTCACCATTGGATAAAATGCTTGAAACTTTTGTTAGTGAGCAGCTTAAGGAGTTTCTGTACACAAATTCCATTTTATCAATGTATCAATCAGGCTTCAGGAAGAAACCTAGGACAATTACAGCAGCCATGAAGGTGTTAAATGATATTACAGATGCTCTTGATAAAAAAAAAAAACTGCAATGTGTTTCACTTTTTTATTGATTTGTCAAAGGCCTTTGATACAGTTGACCATGCGATCCTAAAGCAGAGATTGTTGAATATTAGTCTTTCTGAACATGCAGTTGCTTGGTTTGTAAACTATTTGTCTGATAGAACACCGTGCATTTAATTTGAGGGGCTTTCAACTGAGAAATTGATTATCTGTAATGGTGTGCCTCAAGGCTCTGTACTCGGTCCCCACTTAATTACAATGTATATAAACAATCTTGATAAAAATGTATCATCTTTTAATTCTGTTCAAACTGTCTCAGTTGAAGCTTGTACTGAACACTGACAAAACCAATCTAATGGTATTTTCTAAAGCAAAAAATAAAGGCCCCCGGAGCTTCCACCAATTACTACTTTTCAAGGTGATGCAATTGATTCTGTTACTTCATATAAATATCTTGGGATTTTAGTTAATGATAGTCTTCCTTTTCAACCCCATATACAGCAACTTACAAAATAACTGAAGCTGAAACTGGGATTTTATGTAAGAAACAAGGCTTGTTTTTTTCTTTTGAGGTTAAAAGAAGGCTGGTGTTAGCCACCTTTTTGCCTATGCTGGACTATGGCGATATTTTATATATGAATGCTTCTGCCCAGTGTTTGAAATCAATTGACACCCTTTACCATGGCACATTGAGATTTATACTAAACTACAAAACTGTTACTCATCATTGCACTTTATATGAAAGGGCTGGATGGCACTTGTAGGCTCAGTCACTGGCAATTTTTTTTTTTTAATCTATAAAGCCATTCTGTGGTTTCTCAAGTCTTATATGTGCATTTTTATTATTTTTAAAAGTAACTGGTATTCACTCCAGTCACAGGACCTTATTTCACTAACTGTCCCTAATGCTAGAATCTTGACAAAAGATCGTTTATGTACTGTGCTTCTTTGTACTGTGTTTTTAAATCATTGATGAATGCTTTTGAGACTGATTCCTTGTCCTGTCAATGTTTTTAACTAGTGTTGTTAGTTTTTTTATTGTACTTTTGAACTTTTATTTGTTTTATGTTGTCTGTTTGTAACTGTATAATGACTTGCTGCTGCCTATCTTGGTCTTGTCTCCTGAAAAAGAGATTTGTAATCTCAGGAGCCTCTCCTGGTTAAATAAAGGTTAAATAAAAAATAAAAAAACTGAAAAACTTATGTTATAGCAGCAGTAAATTAGACCAAAAAATGCAGCTTGTAATGTTAGGAAGAAATCAGAAAGACCTCTGTCCATGGTAGAACTTCCTTTATAGTACATTTAAGTTAGAGACGCCTTTCATTCAGACACTTTTCATTCATTTCTATACCACTTATCCTACAAAGTGTAGCGGGGAGCCTGGAGCCTATCCCAGGGGACTGGAGGAACAAGGCTTGTACACCCTGGATGGGGTGCCAACCCATTGCAGGGCACAATTGCGCACACACTCACACACTACGAACAATTTGGAAATGATAATCAACCTATAACACATATCTAATGCATATCTTTGGACTGGGGGAGGAAACAGGAGTACCTGGAGGAAACCCTCGAAGTACAGGGAGAATATAAAAACTCCGTGCATACAGAGGAGAGGCGGGAATTGAACCCCCAACCTTGGAGGTGCACGGCAACATGGCAATCATTAAGCCACCCTAGACACCTTCCATAAATTTTAAAACAGCCATATCAACAATTATACATTCTTTGATAAATAACAAAAACTTGGTTTTCAATCAGTTTATTTTTAGACTTACTCAGAGCATCCACTACACAAGTCCCTGTGAATGAGCTGTCTATTAAAATGAGGGCATTCATTTAAACCATTTGAATTACAGCTGGCACTATTGTCAGAGTTGCTGTTATATGGAAATCTCACTAATCTGAAATAACTGTATAGGTTTCAAGAAGGATTTTGGAGTCTAGTCTTCTAGACTCTCTGTATTGTAGACTTTCTTTATTGACTTGGTAAATGGCGCTCTTATATAGCGATTTTATCCAAAGCGCTTTACATTGTGTCTCATTCACCCATACTAATGGTAGCAGAGCTGCCATGCAAGGCGCTAACTTGCTATCTGGAGCAACTTGTGGTTCAGTGTTCTGCCCAAGGACACTTTGGTATGTGGAGTCAAGTGGGCTGAGAATCGAACCACCAACCCTACGATTAGTGGACAACCCGCTCTACCTTGGTCTTGGTCATGGGTCATCGCTCACTCAATCTCGACTCTGACTTGCTTTCATTTAGACTCGAGCTTGACTTGGCCTCGACCCCTTTAAGACTCATTCTTGACTCGGTCTAGGCCAGTCCTGGTCTGATTTGTCTTGGACTTCACAATTTTTCATTCACAATAATTTCATTTGCATATAGATTTCCTTGCCCTGACTTTGCATCTGATGGATTTCACACAATTATTCCTTGCAGTATTAACAATATAATAATGTGATAATGTCTACTATTTATTATAATAATAATAATTATTTCAATAATATAACAATGTGATAATGCCCACTATGTATACTAATAATAATAATGTATAATAATATTAATGCCCACTATTTCTGTGCAGAATTTATCCATATTAGCACTCATTATTTAGGATATAAATAAATCAGGCCCCTGAAATGCAATTATAAACTTAAGGAATCCATGAACAAGACACAGGAAGTGGCAGGACAGAATCCGAGCCAGTGTGAGAACATTCCATGGTACATTCTAGATTAAAAGTCAGGAAAAGAATCAAGATTGATCTTATTGCTTCTTGTAGTTCTCAGCAGGTGACTGGAAACTCCACGATTCAGTACAAGCTTCATTGTATTCCTGATCTTACCTATGTGAAGCCCCTCATTCACTGCATCTTTTTAACCTGATCAGGATCTATAAATTGAGTCCAACAAAGAATAAAATAAAAATAAAAAAACATACTGAAAAAAATAATAAAAAGAACAATGTCTCAGGCATAACAAATAGAAAATATGAGAGGTATGATTTTCAAATGATTCATTTTGTAGAGTTTAGTAACAGACTACATTGTAAGTGGTAGATAAGTAGAGCGTGAAATGAACAATAAGCAAGCACTTTGGGTAAATAATAATAATAATAATAATAATAATAATAATAAATACCTGAATTATGAGCATTCACACAAACAACTTAATCAATAAGCATGTAAAAACTGTCATTAATGGAAATCAATTCTACCTTTGAATTACAAGATACAGCATTAAATTGCTTTCCAAACAGACACAAATCAAAAACAGTAAACAGATATTAGAGGCAGGAAGACATGTGGGTGAACGTTCAATCAACAAATTGGGCAAAACAACATAACATTGAGGAAAACACAGCTCAGATATACACAGGGGATGGCATTAGAAAATATGTGGATATTTTTGGCATTAGAAAATATGTGGTGTACAGTATATACAAAGAAAGAAAAAGAAAAAGCAGCCTGATTAACAGTCAGCACACGCAGCACAGGAGTGTTCCTCACTTTCCATACGACCTTTGTCATTCTCACTTTAGCATTTTGAACACAGCTACATCACTGAGTCGTCCACAGAGCTGTGCGTTAAATGCAGAGGGACTGTCACGGCTGACAGGAAGGATAATAAACCAGCATGCAGATGAAAGTGTGGGTAAAGAAAGGGAGGAAGAAGGCATTCTGGTATGACAAAGTACAGGAAATCCTGGCAAAAAGAAAATGTCAGCTAATCATTATATGCCAACACTGCTAGCTCAGTATTGTCCTAACCTTCTGAAAGCCACAATAGAAGTGCTAGAATCACATCTCGTGAATCAATAAAGTTTAATTAAGCAATTAAACATGAAACAGTGTGCTGTTATGGAAAAATAAATCAATGATTATTTTGTGGTGTGACGTGAACCATTTTGAAGCAGACCCGGAATGTTCCCAAATCCCAGAGTGTTTTATTCTTCCTACAACACCACAATTTGCCAATTATTACAGCATACTTTTTACCCATTGATAGTTACATTTAATGACGTGGAACGTCAATGAAACAAGTTAGTTCATGTAATAATCATGTTATAGTAGCTATAAACAGTTTTTTACAGTATTACCAGAAGTCCAATGTCCTGTGTCATGACTAATTCCTTAGATTTATATATCACTTTTCTAGGCACTTAAGGTTCTCCCGTTTCTGGTAATTTGCTATTAGAAAGTGCTGACACTGGAGACTCCTTCCATAAATGTGAAATAAATGTCTGCTTATAGTAGAACGATGCACCATATCATTTCAATTTGAAAGAACCACTTGTTAAATACCCACTTCAGTAGTCAGCAGCAGGTCTGTAACTAGCACATAAAAATTGGGCATGGAGAAGGGAGACACGTTTTACTTCTTTTTATCAGCCTTTGCATGAGGTAAAAAAAAAAAAGTTATGGTGCACACACATTTCTATTATAGGGATTTAATCCTCTCCACAATCTCCCTCCATAATCCCGCTCCCAATCATTGCAATTAGAGATGCACCGATGTATCGGCCGATAATCAGCGGGAGTATCGGCATCGAGTCTTTTTTTTTTTTTTGGCCACGCTGCTCGAGCTGCTCACGCTGAAAAAAACACACACGAAAAAAAAAAACTGTGACACTGTCAGCACTGTTATTAACTGTCCTGCCTGCTGTTGCTCCATTAAGGCTGAGGGGCAACATGATTCAAATAGGTCTCTATTAGTGCTTATTGCAGTTCCCATTTTTGACCACTAGGTGCAATAATAACTCTAAGGAGTTAAAAGGGGCAGTGAGCTTGCTGTCCTAGGGTTGCACAACAACATCAAGAAAGGCAACCAAATGAATGGTATATTGGCTTATATCTATCAAATAGCAAAATGTGTTTTTTTTTTAAATCATTAAGACAATTAGTATTTCAACAAAATTTAAAATGTATGGGGTTGTGAATAGTCTCCTCACTTCAGAAAGTGAGAACAAACACAGTCCTCATTACATTACAACAGGTCTCATTTTCCAACCTACATTAGGAACAAGACAATGTAATCTATTCATCCCTTACACATGAAAAGAAAAAAATAACCATAATCCTGTGACGTCGCTCAATATTGGGTGTTCTGAGATGAGCAGACTACGCAGCTCATGAATAAAATGCATTAAATGAACAACAGTGAATTAAGCAAAGTTCTGGAACAGTCTTGGGACAGTTTTTCAGTGGAATGAATGCTTTAATCAAATTTATACTGCTTAAACCTATAAAAGTGGTTTCATTTCAGTGGTTGCTTCTTTGATTGGACCAGAGAAGTGAACCTGTTCACTATTTATATTATCAGTAAAGTTTATATTACCAGTACTGTCAAAGATCATTTCCAATCAATTTAACAAAGCAATTCGTGGCAGGGAAGAAAAAAAAATTCATTTGATTATGAAACATAATTAATCAGAGCTGCTCTACACCAATATTCTCTCCAGCTGATTAGCATTGTAATGTCAATCCTCAGTAGAAATGAAATGTAAGCATTTACTCTGCAGGACCTTCTCACACGGTCTATTCTCAATCTACAGCACAATGTATGATAAATTGCCAAGACGTACACACAATATTCCCCAGGCTTTAATCTCATTATAGGTCTGACTACATGTGGGATATTAAAAATTTGTCCTAAGCATTGGGTGTAGTTTAAAAAAATATATACACTATGCTTCGCTCATGAGGGATCTTAAAAGTATAGATTTAGCTGCCATGTGTAACAGTTAATATTGTACGCAATAAAATTGTATATTTAAAAGCAAATGCAGAAACCAAGTGCAGCTGGAGCCTATTCAAAGAAGCTTGCAAGTGTTAGACTGTTTTTCACATATAGAAGATGCTGAATATAATTTCTGATTAGCAGGCACAAATCAGTTTCCACAGCCTTGTTGAATGATTGATTCCTTAGTATTTAGTCAGAAAGTGTTGATTAATTTGCCCTAACAGCAGCTTTGGCAACAGTTCTAGTTGCAAGGTCTTTAATTAATCTTAATGTTTTCTTCCCTATGTGTCATCAGATCTATAGTAACAATCTTCACATTGAAGAGTATAATGGATGTGCCAAACAAACAAACTGTGTGTAATCATTGATAATGTGAAGTTTTCTGTAAGAAGACGTTTCTTTAAAGTTTTTGGAGGTTTTTTAAGGAGTCTCCAGTGTCAGTACTTTGTAACCATCCTGTAACTTTAGGTTTTCTGACACAGGAAAGATTATTATTTTTTGTCTTATTAACTTTTTAAAAGAGAGAGAATAAAAGAGGCTGGTGAGTGAGTGCTGTTATAATATAAGGGATAACAGGAACTAGCAAACATTCTGTTGACATAACATAAAACCCGGTATCATTCTTTAATAAATTTAAAAGAAACATTCATTTTTGGCAAATTTCTGTAGTACAAGAGGAATAGAAGACTTTGGGATGTGTTTTTTTTAGGAAATTAATCAACTTTGGATTAGCCACATTTTACAACCCCAATCAGTGATTCTTTTCCTATGACAGTATATACACACAAGTGTTTTGTTCCATACATAATGCAGTTATACATCAAAGAGGGGGGAAAAATCTTTCATATGTTCATCATCCATCCATCTTCTACCGCTTACTCCTTTTCAGGGTCATGAGGAACCTGGAGCCTATCCCAGGAAGCATCAGGCACAAGGCAGGGTACACCCTGGACAGGGTACCAGTCGATCGCAGTGCACAATCACATACACATTCATACACTACGGACACGCCAATCAGCCTACCATGCATGTCTTTGGACTCGGGAAGGAAACCAGAGTATCCGGAGGAAACCTCCGCAGCATGGGGAGAACACGCAAACTCCACGCACACACAGGGCCACAGTAGGAATCGAACCCCTGACCCTGGAGGTGTGAAGCAAACATGCTAACCACTAAGCCACCGTGCTATACTGCTATACACCATGTTATACTAAGTATTTTGTAATAAATTGCAATATCTCTACAGTGTTGAATCACAGACGAGTCCAAACCACTTCTTTGTCTGAAAAATTTAATCTTCCTTCCCTCCTAATACGCACTGCTGTATGCACAGAACACATTCATTCTGAAGGTTGTACCTTGTCACTGTTTCAATGTGAACGGGTCAGACTCAAGGCAGCATACGCTCTTTGGAGTGATTTCACAACAAGCTTTAACAAGGCCCCCACAGTTGTGACATTTCTGTTAAAAAGCAAATTTAGCATTCATGAATTCACAGCTGGGTCAAAATAAATAGCAAAAGGGTTGATAAATAGTGAGTTGGGCTTACATAATGGATCATCAGTGTGCCTATTTCCCTGCTACTTCCACACAGGTCAGTGGGACAAGATCGTCGAAATGTATTACCAGCATGCGACGATCGTTATCTGGAGAGGACGGATCGCTTTGTGCTATTGTAAAATGCTAGCTGTTTCAAATATGCGGAATCAACGATCTACCGTGGTGACCCATAACGGGAGCAGCCGAAAGAGGAATGACCGATTAATTAATTGATATTTTACAACAATATATGAACAATATAATTTTTAATGCTCAAATGACATTTTATCATGTCAGTATCACAAAAATAGTCCCCCCACCCCCACCTATTTTAATATTACATTCTTCCCTGTTATAAATTAATAATAATAATACTTACAAATAAATAAATAAAATACAAAAACAGCCAGAAAGTAAATGTGATAAGCATCTCTGCAGAATTCTTAAGAAATATGAAATATTAAGGATGATTCACTCCCATTTTTTTTTTCAGATGGTAAATACTGAATTGCTGAGGCTTTATGTACACTTCCTTCGCAGCCTAGAAAACCGGAAATTAAAACCATGATGGCAGCCATGACATGAAATGAAAGGATGTCGAATGAATAAGAACAGCATCTTGCATAAATCCATTTTCAATAAGGATGCATTGCTTAAAATATCCTGTTCACAGAGAAATGGATCAACAGAGATGTAAAGATGCTATAAAGCAGTATCTACTGTATACATGCAGAAAAGAAACATGAATTAACAGGTTGGGCATCTGTGAAAGTTTAATTCCTTATGAGTAACTGATGCTGAATCTACAATCCGGTCCATAAGTATTTGGACAGCGATGAAATTTTGGTGATTCTGCCTCTGATGATGTTTTTGGCCCTGCTGAGATAGAAGGAGCAGGCAGTATTTTCCAGGGATGGTAGGAGCAGCCAGTGATTTTTTTTGGTCTGTGTTAATTATTCTTTGGAGAGCTCTCTTGTCTGCTGCTGTGCAACCGGAGTACCACACTGAAATGCAATATGCCAGCACACTCTCTATGGTAGAGCGGTAAAAGGCCACCAATTGCTTACACTCCAGGTTGTATTTCCTGAGCACTCTCAGGAAGTGAAGTCGCTGATGTGACTGTGACGATATCTGAGGCGTTGGCAGACCAAGAGAGGTCATCGGATATATGGGCTCCCAAAAATTTTAGTGTGAACCCTTTCCACATGGTCCTCGTTGATGCAGGGTGGGGCCGGGTCTGCACTATGTCTCCTGAAGTCCAGAATGAGCTCCTTTGTTTTATTGGTATTCAGTGTCAGGTTGTTACATGAACACCACACTTCCAGTTTCTGGATCTCATCCCTGTTGGCTGACTCATCCCCTCCTGCGATAAGTCCGATAACTGTAGCATCATCCGCAAACTTAATGATGGTGTTGGAGGGATGAGAAGAAGTACAGCCATATGTGTACAAGGAATAGATTCGAGGACTCAGCACACAGCCTTGTGGAGAGCTGGTGCTGAGCATGATGGTAGAAGAGAGGTAGGAGCCAAGCTTAACAGATTGTGGACAGTTTGTGAGGAAGTCCTTCATCCAAGTACAGATAGGAGGAGAAAAGCCCAGTTTAGCTAGTTTGCTTTCTAGTATATCTGGGATGATTGTATTGAACGCCGAGCTGTAATCTATGAAGAGATTCCTTGCATAGGTCCCCCTGAATACACGGTTGCTCAGTGCGGTATGAAGGGCTAGGGTGACAGTTTCATCCGTAGACCTGTTTGTTTTATATGCAAGCTGATGGAGGTTGAAGGTGAATGAGAGGCTGGATTTGATGTGCCATGAGACCAGTCTCTCAAAGCACTTCATGATTATTGATGTAAGTGCAACAAGTCTGTAGTCACTCAGGCTGTCGATGACTGGCTTTTTTGGAACAGGGATAATGGTAGCTGATATTGAAGCAGAGTTGGATGGTGGCTAATGTAAGAGAGAGGTTGAAAATATACGTGAAGACCCCGGCAAGCTGATCATCACAGGCTTTGAGTACCTTCCCAGATACTCTGTCATGACCAGTGGCCTTCTTTGTATTTACGGATCTAAGCACCCGTCCCACCTCATGTTCTTGTAGGATGACATGGCAGGTGCTTGTTAGTTGATGGAGGCACTGGGTTTGTGACAGGCTTACTGACCTCAAAACAAGCAAAGAAATGGTTTAGTTCCTCTGCCAATGAGGCATCAGCGTAAACACTGCTGGAGTTGTTCTTGTAATTGGTGGTGCTCGCTATTCCTTGCCACACCCTCCTTGGGTTATTGTCTGTGAGATGAATCTCAATATTCCTCTGGTAGGCCTCCCTGGTGTGCTTAATGCCTCTCCTCAGGTTGGTTCAGTGTTGTACAGGGCCTCATCACCTGACCTGAAGGTGGAGTTGCGCTCTTGGAGTAAAGAATGTAACTCATTTGTCATTCAAGCTTTCTGGTTATTACATTTTTTGTTGACAGTGACATTGTCTGTACAGTTTTTTAATGTAGAACAAAACAGTTTCTGTGTATTCCTCTAAGTCCTGCTGTACAAATACATCCAATTCTGTACATTCAAAGCAGTCCTGCAGTTTAGAGAGAGCTCCCTTTGGCCAGGTTTTTATGATCTTCATTTGTGCTTTGTTTTCCTCCTGAGCGGGGTGTATACAGGAGCAGTGAACGGTGGTCTGACAGTCCTAAGTGGTTGAGTGGAATGGATCTCAAGGTGTGCTTTATGTTAGAATACACATGGTCAAGTGTATTGTTCCCCCTGGTAGCACACTTAACATATTGGGTAAATTTACAGAATACTGTCTTCAAGTACGCTTGATTAAATCATCCGCTATGTTGTACACTCCATCTGGACGAGTCTGTTGGTGTTTGTTTACAATAGTGAGTAATTGAGTGAGAGCTACACTAACATTTGCATTTGATGGAATGTAAACAGCGCTCACTGTCACTATTGTTAGCTCCCGTGGTAAATAAAAAGGCCTACATATAATCGACATCACGTCCAAGTCAGGAGAACAATACCTGTCTATGATGTTACTTTTGCACCATTCATTGTGAACGTAGATGCAAAGACCACCTCTTCTTCTCTTACCTGAATCTCTGTTCCTTTCCTGCCAATATATTGTGCAGCCTGCTAGCTGAACTGTAGCATTGGGAATTTGCATGTGAAGCCAGGTTTTGGCTATTGTCATCATGCAACAGTCTCAAATAAAACGAATCGCTGCAATCTGTAGCTCCAGTTCATCCATTTTATGGTTTCCTGATCTGGCACTGGTGAGAAAGATACTCTGCAAAAGCCTGCAAAGCATCTTCGCTTCTGTTTCCTATACCTCTTCCTGTGTCGTCGGTTGCTAAGTCCAAGAACAATCCACGGAGACCCTGATGTTCTTGCTATGTCCTCCGGTCCGTCATGAGAACTGAAATTCACTTGTTATGGATAGCTTATACTGAAAACCATAACCAATTAAGTCCTAATGACTGTAAACATATACTGCAATACAAGTCTTGACACAAAAACAATGTGTCAAGAGTATGACAGTGAAACTCTGTGTCAAGAAATACTTTATATCTCAAGATTGAATTGATGGCATAGTAAGAATGATGTGGTCCAAAATATTACACACACACTCAAAGGAGTATTCCGGCATAGAACTAGAATTTAATATGTTATTTGTCATGGTATGTATTATTCTCTCAAAAGGTAATATATTGTTTAGTGTCAGTGCTTTAAAAGACTTCATGATTTTCTATCGGTTTCCTGTTTTCCACAGCTTGATGTTGTGAATCTACAATACCGAGCATGCACCACACAAAAGCTTAATTCATCCATTGGTAATCCCGTCTTGATCAACCAATCCGGACCTCTGAGTGTGAAACATCCCAAAACATATTTAAGGCATTTATGTCACGTGAGTAATCCATTTGCTTCATTGCAATCATTTACTTAAGGAAGGAGAAGGTTAAAGAGAAAGTGAAAGAGAAAGAGGTGGGTGGTTGAAAGAGAGAGAGAGAGCACTCTGGGTTTTAGCAGATAGATTATGCATGGTCACACTGAGGAACTCATTCACATTCGATCAAGAGTAAAACCCCAGGATCAATGCACATAGGAGTCCATGCTAACTCTGGATGTAGGAGGATCTGTGCTCTGTGGCAGATGGAGTGTCATATGTGCTGCATTTCTTTACAGGTGCTGTATGGACAGCAGTATGAGTGCCCTCCTAACCCATCATTTCTCTTGAAATAAATCTGAAAGAAGTTCTCATTCCTCCTCCTCCTCCCCCTCTGGAGTCTAGGGAGTATGATCAGACAATGCATTCCAACAGTCAAATTCAAATTGCAGTGGAATGAAATGCTTTCTTCACGTATAGTTGACCTCCTCCAAAAATAAATAAATAAATAGATAGATAGATAGATAGATAAATAAATAAATAAATCCAAGCTTAGCTGTCCAGATTTGTACCCTAGATTTGATCCCCAGTGAAATGAAGGTCAGAACAAGCTGGCTCTACTAAGGTTTTGGATATCTTCATTCATGTTTTATAAACATGTTCAATTCCAAATGTACTCAGAATGTTTTGTTGGGGTTTTACCAATGTATTTGTCTCCTGCTAAATGTAATAAATGAATAAACAGTTTAAACCAATGTAGTTTCTTCTTGTTTTTAATTTGAGCCTAGGGGTTTAGTGGTTAACACATTTGCCTCGCAACTGCAGGATTGGGGGCTCGAATCCTACCTCCACCCTGTGTGTTTGGAGCTTACATGTTTTCCCCATGCTTTAGGGGTTTCCTCCGGGTAATCCAGTTTCCTCCCCCAGCCCAAGGACATGTGCTCTTGGCTGATTTGTCTTTAGACTGTGAATGTGTGTGCAATTGAGCCCTGCGATGGGTTGGCATCCTAAGATGGGTTGTGCTCCAAGTTCCCTGGGATAGGCTCCAGGCTTCCCTTGTGTAGGATAAGTGGTATGGAAAATGGATGGATGGATGGATGGATAATTTGATCTGTATCCAATATAATCATTTGTCATTAGAAAAAGGTTATATTTCCTAACACTTCTGTCTTGCTTGACCATCTCTGTTCACATGACAAAACACAAGCTACCCAATCAAGATGCAAATATTGTCTCATTTTCATAAATCTGAGAAACTTTCACCTATGATGTGCAAGAATTTTTGCCATCTCTTTAATGAAAGGGAGGCAGGTGAGTAGTTATGCCCTATAAAGATTATTATAAATTCCTTCTCCAGTAGATACCTCCTAACAGGATATGCTCCATCTTTATATGTTTTTAGACATGGACCATCCATGTAGTAACACTGCCTCTAGTTTTGCTGTTGGATCAAACCCAACACTGACCTTGCAGGAGAAAGTAGATGCACATCAAACTTAATAAATTATTCTAGATTGAAACGGTTTCATTTAAGGATTCAGCCAAGCTTGTGATTAATCCTCTTTCTCTAAGACTGATAGGTTGAGCAGCACTGATTAGATATTGCAACTACAAGAGATTTACTGGCTGGAGGAATTAGGCAACAATCTGAAGTACACATTTCTTAAGTGGAGGAGGTAATGAAGGAAATTGCTGGAAGATTTCAGCTTTCTTTCAGAACAATTCTTTGATTACCGTGCCGTTCCAGAGAGCCCAGCTTCTACGGACTTTGACTTCTCACATTCGTCCTTCACATTTAATGAGATACAAGTTTCAGAGAAGGTGGTTTTTTCACTTTTTTCTAAGCCACAAAACTTTTCCCAGATTTATTGTGCAAAACCTGTAGAGGTCAAAGTGCAACCAGACATACAGTGGTGCTTGAAAGTTTGTGAAACCTTTAGATAAAACCCTTTAGATAAAGAGAACCCAATTAAACAAATGAGATACAAATATAGTACTTGGTCATTTATTTATTGAGGAACATGATCTAATAGTACATATCTGTGTGTGGCAAAAGTATGCGAACCATTGTTATCAGTACCTGGTTTGACCCTGTTGTGCAGCAATAACTGCAACTAAACGTTTCCCATAACTGTTGATTGGTCCTGCAGTTCATTGGAGGAGTTTTATCCCGTTCCTCAGTACAGAACAGCTTCAACTCTGGGATGTTGGTGGGTGACATGAACTGCTTGCTTCAGGTATGTCCACAACATTTCTATTGGATTAAGGTCAGGACTTTGACTTGACCATTCCAAAACATTCACTTTATTCTTCTTTCAACCATTCTTTGGTAGAACAACTTGTGTGCCTAGGGTCGCTGTCTTGCTGCATGACTCACTTTCTCTTGAAATTCAGTCTACAGACAGATGTCCTGACATTTTCCTTTAGAAATCACTGGTATAATTAAGAATTCATTGTTCCATCAATGATGGCAAGTTGTCCTGTCCAAGATGCAGCAAAATTGACCCACACCTTGATACTACCACCATCATGTTTCACAGATGGGATAAGGTTCTTATGCTGGAATGCAGTGTTTTCTTTTCCCAAAATATAACCCTTCTCATTTAGACCAAAAAAGTTATTTTTTGTCTCATCAATCCACAAAATATTGTTCCAGTAGCCTTCTGGCTTGTCTACATTATCTTTAGCAAACTGCAGAAAGGCAGGAATGTTCTTTTTGGAGAGCCGTGGTTTTCTCTTTCCAACCCTGCCATGCACACCATTGTTGTTCAGTGTTCTCTTTATGCTAGACTCATGAACATTAACATTAGCCAATGTGAGAGAGGGCTTTAGTTGCTTAGAAGTTACCCTGGGTTCCTTTATGACCTTGCAGACTATTACACGTCTTATCCTTGGAGTGATTTTTGTTGGTCTTCACTCCTGGGGAAGGTAACAATGGTCTTAAATTTCCTCCATTTGTACACAATCTATCTGACTGTGACTTGAGAAAGAGTCCAACTCTCTGAGTTCCTCAGAAATCTCCTTGCCATGATACACTGCCACAAACATATTGTGAATATCAGATTCTGATAGATCCTTGTTCTTGAAATAAAACAGGGCGCTCACTAACACCTGATTATTATCCCATTGATTGAAAACACCCTGACTCTAATTTCGCCTTCAAATGAACTGCTAATCCTAGAGGTTCACATACTTTTGCCATATGTAATATTGGATCATTTTCTGCAACAAATGAATGTGCAAGTATGATAATTTTTATCCCGTTTGTTTAATTGGGTTCTCTTTGTCTGCTTTTAGGATTTGTGTGAAAGTTTTATGACGCTTGAGGTAACATTTATGCAGATATGTAGAAAATTCGAAAGGGTTCACAAACTTTAAAGCGCCACTGTAGATATTACATGTCAATTCACACAAAGGAAGTTATATTTCCTTATAAATAATTCCCAAAATTACTTTAAAATTGGCTTTTTCCTTGGCCTTTGGGTGATCCTTGATACAACCCCCAACTCCACACACCGAGCAAGATGATGTAATCCCAGTGCAAATATGCAGCTGCTCCGTACAGCCTCTGTGAGCTTTGCTAATAAAGTATCAAGCACTGAATAAATAATGGCTTATTAATAAGCCCTCATTTAAGTTTATCCCTTCAAATCCTTTGAACCCTTAATGATTTGTGAATCATAATGCAGAGCAGGTGAACAGGTGGTCGCAATATTGGCAGCTCATTAGGCACATACAAGATGGACGCATATCACAGAGACACTTGGGCTTGTTCCATACAGGATTACCTGACAGTAAAGGTGGATGTGTTTATTATTTTCACCCTCTCTCTCTATCTAAATGTATTTAGAATTCGAGTCAGGTAGTGAGTCTGTATGTTATGCCAAGAAACCCCAGCTGCCATGTTGGACTGAATCTCCAGGACAAATGGACCTGATCCATGCAACCTGCCCTCCTTCTGCCACCACAGCACCTCCTTCTTGACTCACAACTTCAGCCTAAGTCTCTCTGTACTGTTTGACAAGATGTCAACACTCCCTGCCCACCCGTTTGGACAGGAGAAAAGTCCTGAAAATATGGAGAAGTTAAACTGAGTCACTGTAATGTCTGCTATGGTTTTCCAGCCTAAAAATATCAAGCATGTCGAAACAGAATGACACGTGACATCCATCTTAAGACCATAAAAAAAAATTTTTTAAATCGCACCTTTATGTCATATACGCCAATTCACTGGCATTCCATGAGATGGTTATCTACCCCTAACATTAAGGACTTTTTTTTGGTTATCACTCATTTCCATGTTTGAACCTTTGGGAGTTTTACACTTGGCTTGTTTAAAGCGTTGTTTCAGAACCTGGTGCATTTTTTCCCTTGGTTTGGTTTGTTTAGACTTATCTAAACGCTGCAATTGTGCTTGGATCTGCACAAAAAAACGAGGTGGTCTCCACCCGATTGCAAACAAACTCTGGAGCAGTTCACTTGTGATGAGAAAGCAATTCAAGCCAATGGATACCAAGCTGTATAGCGATGCATGATGGGAACCTGCGTTATGTAAAAAGCATGTTCGTTTTGCTAATGGCTCGCAACATGAATCGTGGTTTAACTCGGACCAAAGACGAAGTAAAATGGTCATGTGGTGTGACGAGTCCAGATTTAGCAGTGGGTGTATCAGGGTAAGAAGGGAAGCACATGAAGCAATACACCCATCATGCATACTACCTATTGTACAAGCTTCGGGAGGGAGGAGGTGTTATGATCTGGGGATGCTTCACCATGCATGTCTTTGGACTGGGGGAGGAAACTGGAGCATCTGGAGGAAACCCCCACAAACATCCGCACAGTGGGAATCGAACCCCCAACCCTGGAGGTGTGAGGCAAACATGCTAACCATTAAGCCACTGTGTGCCCAGGTTATCCCATCAATGGATTTTTTTTCTTCCCTGATGGCAGAGATTTGTGAAAGAGTGGTTCAGGGAGCATGAGGAATCATTTTCATACATGAATTGGCCATCACAGAGTCCTGATCTTAACCCCATTGAAAGTCTTTGGGTTGTGATGGAGAAGACTTTACGGATAGGGTCGACTGTCCTATCCTCAACACAAGATCTCGGCCACAAGAATGAAACTGCCTTTAGACTACTCTTAGGTATACTGTGGGTTATTGTGTTTGACCTTGGGCCTGTTTCGTGTCCATTTTGGATTGTGTAGTGTATTTGTAAATAAACCCCCTGCATATGGATTCTGGAGTCCAGAGTCATGGAATACGTTCCCATTTCTACAGTGGAATTTTAATGATACTGTTTTTCATATCAAAAACATATATATTTCACAAATTTAAGCTAGAACTAGGCTGGAGGACATATTACACCTACATCTTGACATGGAAATGATACAAATCCGTACCATCTTGGATCCATCTTGGTCCAGGATAGCTGGCATGGAGCTTTTACCAGTAGGCCTACACTAGCCTAGTCTGCCAAGCTGAAAATAAAATCTGGAAAGCAAATAAATGAAAAAAGAGCGGTGACAGCGACAATGTTAAATAAGACACAATGCTATGTAGCACCTGTTTATGTAGTCTTAGCATTTCTTAGCTAGCCAGTATTACTGTACATCAGGAGTAGAACACTTAGTTTGTTCTCAGCAAAGAATAAAAGTTCCCATTCTTTTTTTTCAAAGCTTTCAAGATGCTCTATTATTAAACCAAGCAAAACACTTTCTTCTCCCTTTAAAGTCAACATGAAACCCTGCCTGTTTGTACTGCTCTTAGAAAAAGCAGCTCTTAAACATGTGCCACAGAGTCAGAACTGCTGGTAAACATGATTACACTCATTGCTTTTTCAGTAGCCTATTCAGCAGTTCTTGCCAAACTGAGTCGCCCACCACTGCCAGATTTGTTTGGATGGCCCCTGCTGCAGAGATCGTTAGAAATATTTGCTTGTAAGTTTTTGAAGGGTAGTCACACATCAAATTGGCTTTGCACTCCTTAGTTCTGACTGTCTGCAGTGACAGATGGGTTTGCTCAACTTCTGAAATGTTGACAACATTGCTCATTTCCACTAAAGAACTGACCTGCAGGATAATCTTACAGAGACACTCAATCTGTAGCTATTTCAATAGTTTCAATAGTGGATTGGAAGTGCTCTGGAATTTATCTCTTTAATATTCCAGGAGTCTTTTAGCATTTGTGTTGCACACAGTTTACAGATTGATTGAACAAAATTAGCTCTTTACTCATTTTCAAAATAAATAATGAACCATAAGCATTTGGATATATACACACACACACACACATATATACATATATATACACATACATACATATTTTATATATATATATATATATATATATATATATATATATATATATATATATATATATATATATATATATATATATATATATATACACACACATACACACACACACACATATATAAAGTGCTAACTGCCCTCTCTTCTGGGTGTTTTTCACTGCCCTGTAATGCAGCATGAGCTGCATTTTAAGGGAAAAAATAAGGGGTGTCATGTGTCTTGGAGGAAGTACATGGTAGCTGTGGTGTGAGATAGCGGGTATAAATTGCCAAATGACCAAAGTAGAAGCAATGATTAAACTTTTTCTAGCCCCTCAGTGGCCACTGGCATTAACAGAAAGACAATATAAATGGTTTTTACCTGACACTTTAAACATACGATCAGGCCCTCTATCAGGCCCTCTACCAGTTCCTGTCTTGCAAAACCCTACACAGCATCTAAGAAGAGAAATGCTTAAGCGCACAAAGTCTGACAAAGGGCACTTTTAATTTTTTTAAACAAGTACTTACTTGGCATTACAAATCATTTTTACTTTCAAACATGCTGCCATTTCAAACAAGTCAAGGGAAAGCTGCTGTATTGTTTTTCGTACATTTGTGTATGTATTTGTGTGACTCGAGTGATGTATGTTCATTTGCTACTGCAACAGAGGGAGCGAGGGAGTTATTGAGAGAGGCTGGAATGATGATGGAGTTGGGAAGAGTGGGAGATAGCTGATGAGAGGAAGATGTACTGACTGGACATGCAGATACAGCACTGACAGGCTCTCACCTCTGATTTATAGTGCACCAGCTGACAGGATTTAAACTCAAAGCTCTTTGGCCACACATCAATTATGAGCCATTCTGAAGCAATACAGTGTAATTGCAGCCATCTCCATAGTTTATTTTATTAACATCGCTACAAGAAGGCTTATGTGCAGAATGTTGATCGTTAGACCCTTTGCTAGATGATCGATATGCACGAAAATGACATCAAAGGAGTTCTTAAATGAGAGTGTGGCTTTCCAATCGTTTAAAGATGCGAACTGGAATTTGGTGATTTGGTGTAAAGCCATTTTTTATCAGAAATATCAGATTTCTTAGTTATTTTTAACTAGTAAGTATATATATATATATATATATATATATATATATATATATATATATATATATATATATATATATATATATAAAAAGAACGAATGAACACAACATATAAGGACCTTTATGACTTTCACGGTTTGTGCTTTAGTTCTAGCAAACCTCTTTATGTTGTTTTTCTGTCCAGCTGTCTCTTTGTTCTAAAATCATTTATAGCGGATTTAAAGAGTGTTTTTTAAATCTGAGTGAGTCATGCGACGCAGATTTTTAAAGCTGATAATAACTTTGACCTCTCTATGATTAACACAGCATCTGTTGCACTCAAACTGGTGTAGGTGTGATATCATATGCAGGTGTGATAACATTACAAGCTGTTAGGGTTAGCATGTATTAAACAACAGTGGTGGAAAGAGTACAAAATACACAAATCATCTGGTGCGTAGTAATTACTATACTTATATATGTATATATCGGTCTATACATATATAGATAAAGATAGATAAACATATACATATAGACATAAAGATAGATAGATAGATAAATAGATAGATAAAACTCCCTCCATTATCAACAATATATATGAAAGGTAACATTACCTAGCTAGCTATCTTAGCCAAATGCTGTTGGGGTATCAGTAGATTGCTAGGTTCCCAAGCTCATGTTAATTCCTACATTTTTTCCAGCTACATACTGTAGTAACAGTGTACAGTATTTTAAACATCTTATCCAAAGCTATCTTAAACATTGTTCTGAGCATTACCCATTGGCTGTAGCAGCACTTAGATATATTTAACACAACATACAATACAAGCTTGCATAATTTGTTGTCTCATTTGAAGCATTAAAACCAAATGGTACAGTATGTGATGAATTGGGCCAGGAATGCTTATCTGTCTCAGACACTGCTGCTGCTGAATAAGCATTTGGTGCCTGAGGTGTGGCATTTCAGCAGGCTGTATTTTTCTTTGAGTCTTGAAATTTAATTATTTCAAAGTTGCACATATAGTACTTTTAATTAGCTAAGATAACTCAAGTAGTATGGTTTAATGATCAAAAAAGTATCACAGTGAACCATGTACTATGAGCAACTGTCCTTCTCCAGTAGCACTCTCTTCAACTAGGAGGATAAAGGATTATCTCACCCCCCCAGCAGGCTGATTTACATAGTTCTTTTGTCATTTTATATCTCTAGATTCATCGCTGCATATGTAATCATAGCCTAATATATCCCTATCCCTCATACACACACAGTACTGTATACTAGCACTGCAGCACAATCGCCTCCTGCTGGAGTCTAAGCGTCTCGAAAGGGCCATTCTAGATACATTTCCAACCTCATAAAAACAGATTGGAACTTTCATGATGCTATTAATAAGAAAGTGAGACAGACGGGGAAATGTAAGCTCAATTCAGGTTTATTGTGCTCAAACATATACACAGGTGTACAGTATAGGGAAATGCCCTTCTCAGGAGTATGAATATAAATGCAGTAACGCAGTATTACTGAAGCTGCAGTATTTCAGCAGTGGGTCAAACAGTGCTTGCCAGCCTAAATGGCACACACTTCCTGTCATCCTATCAGGGTACAGAATTCAATAACAAAGAGCTCTTTTAGCCTTTATGGCTAATATGGTTGTGTGAGCTTGTCTGAACTGACTACTAAATCTTTTTTTAAAGCAGTGTTTAGATCGTGGAGACCGTGAAAGGAGGTTGTTTGTCCACACACATCTGTATGCATATGTGAATGTACATCCCAAATTTGGAGTGTCTTGCATAACGAAATGTCAGTAGTAAACACATATCCTAGAGATGTGAGACATACAGACTACTATATCTTCCTACAGACCAGTGGTCACCAACCCTCTTCCTTGAGATCTACCTTCCTGCAGGTTTCATCTCCAACCAAAGTTCCTGTCTAATGAGTATAGTCCATATGAAACATGTTCATCTAGCATTTACAGTCTAGGGAGCAATCCATCCATCCATTTTCCATACTGATAATCAGATACCTGGGTCATGGGGGAGCCAAACCATCGCAGTGCACAATCGCACAAATATTCATACACCTGTTCACACACCACGGACAATTTGAAAATGCCTGTCAGCCTACACCACATGTCTTTGGACTTGGGGGGGGGGGACCAGAAAACCACTGGAGCATGTGAAGAACATAGGATTTGGACCACCAAAACCAGAGGTGCAAGGCAGATTGCACTGGCCACTAATACTAATTCAATATAGTCCTCTTACCAAACACTCGTCTATTGTCCCTCGTAGAAACCTGTGCCCTGTGATAGGTTGGCACTCTGTCCAGGGTTTCCCCTGCCTTGTGCCCTGAGATCCTGGGATAGGATCTAGACTCCCCTGCAAATCTGTGTAGGCTAAGCAGTATAGAAAATGGATGGATGGATGGATGGATAGATAGAAGGAAATCATTCTCCATTTACTGTGACTACCCACCAGAAAATTACGGCATGTTTCAAGTCAAGAGCAAAAAGATTACTAAATGTGATATATATGTGTAACAGAGGGGCGCAGAATTTAACATCAGAGCATTCAATCATTACACATTCAAATGTTGATTGGTTAATCTGCTGCTGTTATGGGGGGGGGGCAAAAAAAATGCTCACATGGTATATTTTTGAGTGATCACTCTGTTAGCGTGCTTCAATGTTCAAAGGCAGAACTCCCATGCAAAGTGTGAGAAAGTTAATAGGCCTATCTGTGTAAACATACATGCATTACAGTTTGAATGAGGACTGCTGTAAGGACCTGCAGGATTGTGCTTTCATAATAATCACTGTACTCTCCTTGGGAAAGGCACGGCTAATCTTAGATAAACTAAACAACTAAAGTGGCTTCTCTGTCCAGAGAGAGCAGAAGAAGTGCACCCTGAGGGTGAAGTGAGAGGGGGAGTAGTTTTATTTGGATCATAAAATGCTTTCTGACAGATTAATTCCTCCAGTGTTCAGACCAACATCATGGAGCGGTCCTCCATAAACAACGCCAACTCAGAGCTTTGGCAGTTCACTCTGAAAATCTAGGCTTTACAGAAAAATGTGTTTAAATTATCTACAGTAATACAAAAACAGCTAGAAGTAAAAATAAGTCTAGAAAGTTTACTTCATTGGCAATACGGTGACTGACCTCCAAAGTCTTCAGTGCCGAGATGTAGAAAAAGTTTGGTTGCTTTTGAAATATATATATATATATATATATATATATATATATATATATATATATATATACATATATATATATATATATTCCTGTATTTGGGTGCCCATTCAGGCAACTTAATTCTCACGAAATATTGCTTCATTATGAAATTATTCGATATTTAAAACTAGTTTTGTACATGTATGTGCATGTGTGTGCTAAACCATATTTCTCACCTATTCCCCAATGGAAGGTGCCAATGTCATCTATCTGAATTGTTTTTATTTTAGTGTTGTAAACAATTGGATTCACTTACACTTAATTTGAATGATGCCTCCAAATTTATGCACCATTCATTTGGTCATATTACACTATTGTCATGAGGGATATAAAATTGCATACCCTGCAGCAGAAGATTGCATATTTCTGTGTCAACAGGAACAAATAACTATTTGCTCCATTAACCGATCTTCCAGCCAAAGATAAAATGCAATACGCAGGATAAAATGCAAAATAAATTGATATATTTGGAAGGAAATAAACAATCAGTTGTTAAATATGGATGTTCAGAATCTCATTCGTCTGAATTGATTTAATTCAGCTTCTTTACCTCTTACATGCAGAAAGAGTTTGCAGTTTAAGCCTTCACCAATCTCATCTTCCCTTATGAGAACATTTGCTTCCAAATATGCATTTAACATCTGAGTTTGGTAGGTGGCAATGATGAAAAGGCCCCGGCCGTAGATTTCTTTAAGGTAGTTTTAATGCCTCTTGCACTGTGTGGAGGAAGCATTAACTTTTTGGCTTTTCCATGAATCTGTTCATATTAATTGATGTTTTTGCATATCATGAATGTGCGAAGCCTCTAGTTTATCATGGCTGCTGACCATGTTTGCTACTTTGTGATCTAAAATTCCTTACTTGATCAATCTTTTGGTCCTGTTGATGTTTTCCCCCCATTTTGCTTCTCCAACACTGAATATGCAACTCTTAATGTTGTTCGTCAGACAATCATAAGAGAAACACAAGATGGTCTTGTGAACATTCTCGATACGTTTCAGTCCACTGTTCAGTAGAAGTCTATTTTTGTTTTTATAACAGAGAGCTAAAGATTACCCTTAAAAATATATCTGTAAACATGTGAACAAGGCCTGAGAGTGGTTAAGATCTTTCGGTTTTTATTTATTTATTTTTTATAACTGTCAAAGCAAGGTTACGGTCTAATGAGACTTGGCTTCTCTGTTACAGTAGTTGGGTCTGACCCTCTGAACTGTTCATTAAGGCCAAACTAGCTTTGAGATTAAATATCAGATCACATAGAACACAACTTCTGAAATATCCTTTAAGACACAGCATAGCACATATCCTACCACTGGCCTTAAATGTCAGCCTATATTCAATACTAAATCTCTCTGTCTCTCTCTCTCTGTTCTTATACTCCCTGTGGGTTTTCAAATGCAATTGGAAATGGTGTTTATTTTAATTACCTATTTATTTATCTATATATCTATCTATTTATTTATTCAGTGTTATTTGAAATGACTCTGTGGGACCGAAATAGGTCATTGTAATTTTAAAAGCATGCAAATAAAAGGCTTTTGAAATTCAAAAATTCTCTCTGTCTGTCTGTCTGTCTGTCTCTCTCTCTCTCTGTCTCTCTCGCTCTCTCTCTCTGACTTTCTGTCTCTCTGTCTGCCTGTCTCTCTCTCTCCCCGTTTGTCTATCTGTCTGTGTGTCTCTCTCTTTCTCTCGCTCTCTCTCTTTCTCCCCAAAAGGAGTATTTGGTGTGTGCTAAACTTTACTGTATATCTGCGCATATGTTTTCTATGAGGACACTGAGATTTGGCTTCAACATGTCCTATATGGAAATAGAACCATAATGTTTTGGATTTTTTTTTAATGTGTCCTTATTCATGGAATTACACATACACACACTAATGGTTAGACTACCTAAAATACCTAGAATCAACATGCTGCACAAAAACAGAGGCGCTTTGAAGGCAAAGTTTGAGCTTATCATACCAAGATAGCATGCTTAATTCATATTCTTTCTTATAGAAGATGTTTACCTCGACATGTTAACGCATTAACTAACAAACATGTTCTAACGTACTTAAGGTGGTCGTTATTCACACATGAATTCAGAAGACTACTTATACTTTGTAGTTAAGGTTAGCACTTCATTAATACATGAGTACATGCCTTAATTCAGCATTAGTTTATATTTAAGTAAGCATTAACTCAAGAATTAGTGCATGATTATTATTGTAAAGTGTTACGCATTTTCATTTTCCTCCACTGACTAGCTTGAGATCTTATGGTACAGTCCATGTAGAACATCTCTGAGGTAAGCAAGCGCTTTCAGCATCTGAGTGTTCAATGCAGAGTCCTCTGAGCTCTGTGTATCAGACAGCGTCATCAGCAGGGAACTGCACCTGAGTGTGGCTTCTGCCTTTCAGCCTTACGAGAGAGACAAAGACAGCAGGGGAGGGACAGTACAGATGTTTTTTTGTTACATGATAAATAGGACTGCATGGAGACATGGTACGTTATGGGTTCCGAATGGTAAAATGCGTTACTTCAAGGATATTTCTAAGACGAGGGGTAAAACTTGACTCCATGAAGAGTGCTTTAATGGGCAGCATGCTGACTTGCCCCTTATTAACACTTCATTATTCATTCTGCACATGCAGCATGAGTGACAGCTATGAGGGATCTAATACCCATACAAGCAGAGAAGAATGAACAATGCAGTTAGAAGTGTATTAGTGTTGCATTAGTTACACATGATTTTTTTTTTTTTAATTTTTACAAATTATTTAAGTTAGGAGTTGAGAAGTGCAAGAAACATTTCACATAAGCAATCAACATTTACCGTCATTTATTTTTCTGGGAGTCTGGGTAGAGCTAAAACTTTTTAAGCAGTCCAGAGATTGTAGCTCTTTTTAATGGAGGCAGCTCACTTATCCGTCAACAGGCCATACGCCTCATCATTAAAAAACACCTCATAATTAGTCTCTACTGCGTTAATCAGCAGCTTCATCACCATTAATTAGAGTCACAGCATGTGAGCTGGGTTTAATTAGATACACTGATGCTGTCTCGCACCTAACAGTGACCTCATATCCCTCCAAGGGCCATGGAGTTTTTCAACTTTATTGGTAAAACTGTGCCTTAAGTTTTTAAGTCAGCCAAAAGTTTGAGCTCATATCAGCCTGATACGATGAGAGTTGAGCTGGTTTTGGATTGGACATGAGCTGGAGTTCATCAACAGGATCAAGAGACCAGACACAGAAAAACATCTTGAAGTTTACGCCACTTTACGCGCAGTCTTACAAGTCACTTGTTGTTAAGCCCTGTTGTTTTGTGCCTGGCTTTCCCAGTTTTTACGTTGCATACAGTACATTGGAAAGACGTTTGCCTTAGCCCAGTCCAGTGTGTTTGCTGAACATCTGACCTATTGCCTGTACCACTGTTTGAATATCACGCTGCCCTTTAGGTTTATCTGCCTGAGATTTGCTAAATAAATCTGCACTTGTATCCAAACTACCCGTCTCTGTGCGTGAGCCGATTAATCACAAAACCATTAGACCACAGGTTTCCTGACTGAGCAGACTGACCTTTAATGTATCAGTTGTTACGTCCCAGGGCATAATAATTTTTTATTTTCTTTTACTAGTTATGTGCAGTTTTTTTTGTGTTTTGCGTGCTCGTGCGCTCTCTCTCTCTCTC
This sequence comes from Ictalurus punctatus, assembly GCF_001660625.3. NCBI lineage: Eukaryota > Metazoa > Chordata > Actinopteri > Siluriformes > Ictaluridae > Ictalurus > Ictalurus punctatus. The sequence goes on along the minus strand of NC_030438.2, from coordinate 6,582,152 downwards.
TCTCCTCAGTGCCAAGCTTAATGGAGACCAGCTGACTCTAGTTACCATCAACTGCTGGCTTGCTCTGATTGGCTGGTGGAGGGAGTGCTTTAGGATAAATCTGGAGAGGAATCTCAGTTTGGAATGGCCTTTTTGTCTCCAGGCTGCTGAGACTGGTTTCTCCTGCCACAGCTGCTAAGTTGTGGTTAATTTGCTAGTTAAGTTTACTGACACTTTAAAAAAACTGTTTATAATTTAATCGTTGTTTTGGAAGCAGTAGGGAGGTGGATGCCATTTTTGTTCCTGCCCATGTTCTCTCCTGTGTTTTTGTTAGAGAGGGAGGACGGGAAGAACATTGTTGTCTTATTTATAACTGTTGTTATACCAATAAAGAATCATTTTTCCTGTTGAACTTACTTGTCCACCAGCAACTATAACTAAAAAGACAATAGCCCAGACAACCAAACTAAGGTTATAAATTAAGCTATATAAAACATTTCCACGTTATTTTTGGAAAATTTATAATAACAATAATAATAATTTATTAGCAGAAAAACAGATTTTTAGTCATTGCCGCAGCAATATCCGACAGGTTTTCTCAATTGACCACACGTATAGACTTTAAGAGACAGGTTGGGGAAATTAGCAAGAGTAGCAATGGCTATAAAAAGAAAAATGGTAATAAATAAAGGCATAATATAACACCAGAAAGAGAAAGGGTTAGCAAGCCTGGCAGATGGAGAACACTGGATTCAGACAACTCAGAACACACTGAGCAGATTCTCCTCCAGCAGCAGGAGTGCACTCTTCTGACTGGGCTGCTAATTCAGATCCTTGCAGGTACATCACATCCTGCACAAATCTGGGCAAACACTCTAGGATACCATCTGCAATGAAAACTTCCTCTTCTTCGATGTTACTTATCATAGACAGATTATAATAAAATAGACCTGGGTTTCTGAAGAGTCTTATTGCGGATTTAGTGCAAGAAATAATAGAATGATCAATGATCATGTGCATGAATGTATGTGAATAGTTAGAGTTCGATTTACATTTCTTCATTTAGCAGGCACTTTTATCCAAAGCAACTTGCAAATGAGGAAAGACAGGCAAAGTGTTACATCACGCAGAGAACAATACAAGTGCTACCATGCAAGATTTTTAATTGAGTTCTAGAGGAGCAAAGGGAACACAGAGGTGTAAGAGCAGGTGTAAGTGCCGATTTTTCTTTCTTTCTTTCTTTGAGTGGGGAAAATTAGTGGTTAGTTAAGTGTTCACGGAAGAGGGGGGTCTTTAGCTGTTTGTTTGTTTTTTTAAGATAGTCGCGGATTCTGCTGTCCGGAGTGAGGTTGGAAGTTCATTCCACTACTGAGGGACATCCAGTTTGAAGGTTCTGGAAAGGGACCTCACGCCCTGCTGAGTCAGCACTACAAGGCGTCGGTTGTTAAATGGTTGCAGGTTGCAGCAGGGAACATAAACCTCAAGGACAATGTTGAGGTAAAAGGGTTCTGTTTCAGGCAAGGTCTTGTACGTGAGCATCAAGGCCTTGAATTTGATATGGGCTACAGGACACCAGTGGAAGGAGATGAAGATTGCGGTGACATGGGTCCTTTAGCAGTTTGTTTAACAGTTTCCAATGTTTTTTTGGTCAGTCCATCTATCTGGTGCATTGGATGACCTAGTAGATCCTCTTCATAATCAGATTTTTCATTTCTTACTACTGTGACGAAATGACTAAACTTTGGCAAGCTTTCTGTATTAGACTTATTTTGTTTAATTTGTTTAATAGGATTGTCAGACGAGACCACTGCGTCAAAAAAGAGAATACTGCTCATTTGTGGAATCAGCTAAATGGCCACATATTGCTTCCTAAAATTGTTACTTTATGCACAATTTAAACAACCAGCTTATGTTCCAAGACGATGCATTAGAGTTGAGTACACTGTAGAAACAGGTAAGCAGCTACTCTCCCTCCAGATAAAGGCATCCGGGTTAAAACTGCTGACTCAGATTCTGTTTCTGCACTGACTAGAGGAAATGATCCTGCACTCATACAAGGTGAATACAGGATCGATAAACACCATGCTGCACTTTTCACAGCCACAGAGACAGACACAGTCCCATGTCTTCTCCTCTGTTCCTCATTCTTGGTTTAATTGCTTCATTGATCTATATGATGGGGTTTGTTAACCAAGCATGAGCTTTTAATAGCTCCAGTGATTAATAAGCTCGCCCAATGAGTAATAGTACACTCATAATTTTCCACTGTGGTAAAGGTTAGAGTGGGTATTTTAAAGCTGTAGCCATATGTGATGGCGAGCATGCAACCCGCACACACAAAAGCCGATGCGCTCCTCGCACGACTACCACTCGGGTGCTGAACGAACAGCTCCACTTCAGCACCTCGAGGGTTTTGGATAGCTTGGAAGCACATGGCTGAAGGGAAGGGCAGCAGAAACATCCACGGCTGGTGGTGAATGAGTGAAGCGGCAGATATTCACCATCCAGCAGAAGTCGGGAGATATAAAAGGGCCGCGGCAGCACAGAGATGTGAGACACGTCTCCGTGCATGGTTATACTCAAGTTTATGTCCGTTTGCATTCCAGACACCAACACAGAAGATGCTCCCTGGACCATGCTGCACCCTCGGACGATATCCACTACCAGCACCACGCCTGCTGGGTCCCACCTCGAGACAGCTCCAGCCAGATCGCCGCTCCCTACACCGGGAAGACAGCACCTCACTTCCCCTCTACCCAGAGCCATCACGCCCTCACCATTCTCCTTCCCTTATGCATTAAAATAAAACGTCACTTCTTTTTGCACCTAAACTGCCTCCCGTGTGCCTATGTTCATTCCATCACACATATTATACATCAATCTCAAATCATACTCCAACTGGCACTGACTGGCTATTCAAACCCCTAGAAACATGTCCTGGCCATCTCATGTCATAACTCATGTGCCAAAAAATACACCTGCCACCATCTTGGCCAATAGCCAGTGGCAAAACGAATAACCATGAATAAGTACTCACATAACAAAAATCTGGGAGATAATATTTCAATAATAAAAGTTTACACCTGGCAGCACATCAGCCAGTGATTCCACTACTGGCATTGCACATATAAATGTTCTTTCCAGGACTCAACAAGCTCTCCAAGTCTGTTCACACCATTAAAGAAACTCCTATGGACAAATTCAGTTTAAATATAACAAAAATCTGACCGAAGTATGACAACCGTGCATCACACAATATCACTGGCTACTATATATTTACATTCAAGGATTTTTTTCCAATTCATCCATACAATGTCTATACCGCTTATGGTCATAGGGAGCCTGGAGCCTATCCCAGAGAGCTCATGGCACAAGATGGAGGACAACCTGGACGGGGTGCCAACCCATTGCTGGGCACAGTTGCACACACATTCACACCCTACAGACAATTTGGAAATGACAATCAGCCTACAACGCACGTCTTTGGACTGGGGGAGGAAACCGGAATGCCTGTAGGAAACTCCCGAAGCACGGAGAAAACATGCAAGCTCCAAGCACACAGGATAGAGGAGGGATTCAAACCCCCAACCTTGGAGTTGCGACGCAAACGTGCTAACCACTAAAGCCACCGTACCCCTATTTACAATCCAATGCGTTCTAATGTATACATTTTCATTTATAAGCACATTACAGATTTACTGTCAACACTGCCATAAAAAAAAGAAGTGCATGAGTTGAGAAAATGCATTCAGCTTTTAAACCATGCTGCTTGTGTCATTAATGAGTTTTCAATTATATATCAGAAAAATGTCATCCAAGTGTGATTATTAAACAGGCAGGAAAAACAAAAAGCTCAACATTTTTCATATTTTTCACTGCTCAAATTTCATATTTGTCTAACATTCACAAACACGGATACTCTGTTTGTTGAAAATAACATGAAATGCATAAAAAACACTAAATTGGTGAACTCTATTCTGATTGAGCTATTAATAGTCAGACGTAATAGTTCATTAAGATGTATGTATACATAGAAAGATAGCCGATGTGACACTGTGTAAAGGAGTAAATTTGGTGACATGCTTTGTTCCTTGGCTGACATCTGGGAAGTGAGACAATCAACGCGAGCTGAGAACAACACCGTGTATTTAGTGGGTTTCATGGCATTGCAGGAGAAACGAAAGACACTCCTAAGAGCAGTGTGGCACGAGAAATCGTGACCGTCCAATCTACAAATTTGCCAAATTTCACGTGTAATTTTTTCTTCTAGTGAATTGAACATGCAATGTGAAAGGCTTTAGCAAAGAATTACCCCATGAGGCGACTGTGTATTTTCTACATGACACTACATTTCACTGAGCTTTATTTTTATTGATTTGCTCATGGTCCAGTTACAGTATTGAGGTGTGTCACACACTGTAAAACCAGATAAGTTCATTTAACTCAAAAAAAAAATGTGAGCAAACTAATTACCTCAAAATTTTTAAGTTGATACATCAATTTCTTTAAGCCAAATACACTTAAATATAACAAGTTTGAGTTCAATTTTTGTTATATTTAAGTATATTTGGGTTGAAGAAATCGATTTATCAACTTAAAAATTTTGAGGTAATTAGTTTCCTCCAATTTTTTGAGTTAAATGAACTTATGCGGTTTTACAGTGCACCATTGTGAAGCACATTTAAACATACAGTAGCTACAGTAGTCTTTTTTTTTGTCTGCTTGTTGAACCTACTTGTCTGCTTAATATCTTTGTAAAGACAAGATTAATAGCTAGGCAGGAGCTACTGACTTGTCTACCCCTGAAAAAATCATCTTTTTAAAAAAAAAAAATTCTGTAATCACGATTACAGTGACAATCTGAGAAAAGTGTAAATATGGCAAAAGGTAAATGTTAGTGGGTATCCCTTTTTTTCCATCTACTATATATGCATTCCCACAGTGCCATCAAGAGGCAGAAGAATCTGTGACTTCAGTTTACAAAGGCTTTACAGGCTTCGTCTGAAGTCATACTGACCGTAAACAGTCTTAGAATGGACTGAAGCATTAAATCCAACATAAATGTTTAAGCTAGCATCTAATGATGTATTCAGTTCTTTTTCGTATTTCTGTCTGCGAGTTGCTAACTCAAATGGTTCAAATCTAAAATTGAAAAGGCTGCTTTGCTTATAAAAAATGCATATTAGACCCTCAAGCAAATACTGAATGCAACAGCAGAAATGTGTTAATAATATTCCATTCATCTAGCAATCACACGTTCTGATGCATCATTCACTTTGGAACACAGCCGCTGGCCTTGTTGGTCTTCTGTGTCTCATCCTTTTTTCTTTCTTTTCTTTTTTTACAACAGCCAGTGCAGAGAAAACAACAAGCCTACAGGGACTCCTCACTTTTACACAACTGTCTTAAGTGCTGCACTTCTGTACTCTGGAATTGAGACTTGAATGTGGACTCTGACACATAGTCTGACTCTGTTGACAGTATGACAAGAATTTAGGAATTACCTGCAGTGTATTTCAGGAATAATAGTAGATACAGTTGCTTGTGTTAATCTGCATCAATGCTCTTAACTAGCTTGTTATATTTTGACGTTATATCACTGTAGCTAATGTGGTTTTAGCCTAATAGAGTGCTATTGGAATGAATCCTAACAATCCTAACAGCGTTGTCTTTTAACTTCTGGTTCCATCGTCCTAAAGTCATTGGGTTTGTTTTTTTTAATGGATTTTTGGTTAAATGCCTGAAATAAGGTCTGTGGTTTAGACAAGCACAAGATATTTTCACATTTTATTTTATAACAGAAAATACATCAGTAATACCCTATTCGGGATTTTTTTTAAAGCTTTTATGTGTCTTGAAAAAGGTGGTCGCTAACAAGTGGCTAAACGGGACTGCAGAGGTTATTAAACATTAAAGATCACGCCGAACAGGAAAACTCATCTACTATAGCCTCGTTGTGTTCATACTCATGCTGTTGCAAACTATTCCAACTCAAACTTTCTAAAACTTCTAGATTTATCATTTTATAGTCTTTTCCAATTGTGGTGTTTTAAAGCTTAGTGGTGGTAACACTGAAGTCATGTGACCATGGTGTAGTTCGTTTGTAACCTAACTTTAGCTTTTTACATCTGGTGATTGAATTTAGGCTTCAAAATTCAGAAACATTGTGGGCATTTGTGAAGATTATCTTGATGAACAAAAACATGTAAAAATCTAACTTTTTTTGTTGGGCACAGAGCTTATTTTCTGCCGTAATACAAAAGCCAATGGGAAAATCCTACAGGCTTTTTGTTGAGAGAACCAGGGTGATGCTAACTTCTGGGTTGGACTACAAAAATGTGTCATCCCTGCAGCGCCCTATTAGGTTTCCAGAGAAGCAAAACATGGGACTCGGCAAAGCAATGGAGCTTTCACTTGCCTGGTGGGCTAGCTAATGGATTTATCACTTAACACGTGTTTGTTTTTTTTGGGGGGGGGGTTCACTTTTCACTTTTTTCAACCCTTTATGACTCTTGATGTGACCGTTTATTTACACAGTTAAACAGATGTTCATCGACACACACCTTTCCTTGACAATTCTTTTATTTGTTATTTGAAAAATATATTTTAGGCATCACTTACTTATAACCCTACAAATGAACCACTCAAACCACACAACTGAGAATTCCACATTAAAATGCTCCAGTTGACAACTGGAAGTCAGTATAAATGTTTTACTGATATTATTTACAGAAAATTCTCAGTTCCATGTCAATTCTTTTGCTTGGACTTGGTCATGCTTGCATCTCCACTAATGATAAGAAAAAAAATAAGAGTCTAGTTGCAATGCACAAGCTGAATATGAGCTTACTGATGGTAAATTGTCTGTATTTATATAGCGTAGTGGTTCTACAAAGCCAGCTTGTGTACATCCATTCATTTTCCATACCACTTATCAGCCTGGAGGCTATCCCAGGGAACTCTGGGCACAGGGCAGGGAACACCCTGGACCCATCTCAGGAAATTGCACACACAATCACACACCCATTCACACATTGGAAATGAAAATCAGCCTACATTGCTCATCTTTGGACTAGTGAAGGAAACTGGAGTGCCCGGTGGAAGCCAGTGAAGCACGGGGAAAACATGCAGTGAGTAGCATTGCATCATCACAGCTCCAGCATCCCTGGTTGACAGTCTGACATGTAAACTATATAAAAATAAAAATAAAAACAAACATGGACTGCCAAAGATGTCTGGCAAATACACTGTGTTTTTAAAGGCTCATCAATGGATAGTAGTAATGTCAATTCCTGTCAGCAGACTAGAGTGATCTATAGAAGGTATTTTGCTGTTGATAATTCTTGCCTCGTACACACGTCGGCCTTTGTGTGCTGCCTGGAGCTATCTCTGTAGCTTTGTAACTACGGTCAGAACTAATGGTGATCGACTGCTGTCATCTCCTTTCATCTCTTCACAGTTGGGTTTCCTGGTTAGCTTGCATACCTTGTTTTTCTATCTATCACTCCCACAATGTCTGCAAGTTAGATACACATACAGACAACTCATACGCTCAGAAGAGAGGTGTATGCACCCAGACGTTGTGTCCCAGATCTCAGAAAATGTTGGCAGGCCAAACAGGTTAAAGTTACACATTGTTGACTGTTGTTTCTTCTTGCAGAGCCGGACAATCCACTGGGACAGGGTGCACCGGCCTATGACTGGCCTATGACATGCCTTTCCTTCTCTACTGCTGAATCTGCTCACACCGCACAGAATTCACCAATCAAGTCACAAAATCATGCTTGGCCCCCTAAAGTAGTCTTCGAGAACTTGGTTTCTACAGCTGCTCTCACTAGTGCTTGGAAAACCTTGGCAGCCTTCTTACTGAATAGATCTGTTGACAAAGATCTGGCGCCCTCAGCCAGGTTACCTTCACCCAGTGGAGTGAAGTTCAGGTTAAACACTCTGTTCAAATGTAACTGATGGAATGCAAGATCTTAATTATATAAACATAGTTAAGAATACAGCCATGCATTTATCTTTACTGTGATGGACGTAGATTAACAATGCAACTGCACACACTGCGTTGTCAACCCAGGAGTTTTTAACGAGAAACACTGAGGTTATCGCTTGAAGTCCACCGTATTTTCCAGAACTTGCTCCTTATGACTTTGTGTTTTATTTTTCCCGAAATTAAAAATGAGACAGAAGAGGAAAATATTCGCCAATGTGGAAGAAATCCAGGGGGGAAAAAAAACAGGAATGAGAGAAATGTTTCCAGGAATGAGAGAAATGCTGGGACAAATGTATTGCATCACAAAAGGAGTACTTTGAAGAGGATTTTCCATTCATCTTCTATACCGCTTATCCTTTTCAGGGTCATGAGGAACCTGGAGCCTATCCCAGGGAGCATCGGGCACAAGGCAGGGTACACCCTGGACAGGGTGCCAATCCATCGCAGAGCACAATCACATACACACTCACACACCCATTCATACAATACGGACACTTTGGACATACCAAAGCCTACCATGCATGTCTTTGGACTGGGGGAGGAAACCAGAGTACCCGGAGGAAACCCCCGCAGCACATGCAAACTCCGCACACACAGGGCCATAGTGGGAATCGAACCCCCAACCCTGGAGGTGTGAGGTGAACGTGATATAAATCAATCTATTTCTCTGACTCAAATTCACATTAGTAGATGTCTCTGTGGAGTTCAGCTTGAGCACTATATCTTATTAAACAATGTCATACTTGTACACCTACACTGCTGAGAGTGATGAGGATTTGAATGACAGCTGTGTCCTGATTTTTTTTTCCATGTCCAACATTACACTGTGCAACCTGGATTTCAGAAAATCAACATTTAAAAAAAGAAAAAAAAGAAGAAAAAAAAACAGTAATACACAAAAAGAGACATGACTTTGACATGAATAACAGTGGGTTACATATTATTAAAGGACCATCTGTTCCATATTGGTTGTTTTATCATATTTAATGAACCAAATATGGGTCAGATCCACACAGGGGTTGGCTTTTTTAGTTGCATAGCAAACGTATTATTTATTGCTGTTTGCAATGTGCACTGCAAACTAGCAAGTCAGTTTCCCAGAATGCACCATGAACTGCAAACATGGCCGACGATTTTAACTCCCAATGGAACACACAGACAAGTCAATTTCACCTGAGGACTAATCACACACACACCTGTTCCCAATTCAATTCAATTCAATTTTATTTGTATAGCGCTTTTTACAATAGACATTGTCTCAAAGCAGCTTTACAGAAATATCAACATGGTATACAGATATTAAAGGTGTGAATTTATCCCAACTGAGCAAGCCACTGAGTGGCGACGGTGGCAAGGAAAAACTCCCTAAGATGTTTTAAGAGGAAAAAACCTTGAGAGGAACCAGACTCAGAAGGGAACCCATCTTCACCCAATCACACTGATAATCACAAAACACTATTTAAGAGATTGCTCATTCATTAGGTTTTCACGAAGTAATGCTTTCAGTTGCCATAGTCTCTGTATTTTACCAAGCCATTCCATTGTTTTTGTCTATTCTGATTTTGATTCTGCTTTCCCTTTGATGATTTCTGTCTTACCTGTTCTAGCCTGTTTGCCCGACCACTTCCTGTCTTTGTTTATATGTCTTTTGCTTTGCCCTCTGGATATTATAATCTTCATTAAAGCTCTTCCATCCTAACCCTCATTACGTGACATTGTTTGGCAACATAACTGCTTGAAACATTATTTTTTAATGATGAAATAAAGCATAAAAAAGAGCATAATGCATGTTTTCTGTGTGTACCACACATCCTTAGTGGAACACAGCCAACACAACACTACAATAATTTGTCTTGCTTTAACAAGAAGAAATTCAAATACAAAGCTTCAATTGATTTAGGTTTATGGTTATGTCCTGCTGATTATGTTAAATATTAGTGTATGGCTCGCCAAAAAGCTCACAATGCATTGTAGAATTTTTACAATTCTCTCTCCTGTGTGTGTGTATATATATATATAACCAGCAATGAGCTGAGGAATTCTTGTTGCTATTGTTAAATTGCAAGATACTGCTAATCCCATTTTTCATCCAGTGAGACAGATCTCCTTGGGTTACGGTTGCAAAATTGCGTGAACAGTGACTAACTAGCTAACCAAAAACAAAAATGAGGAATGTAAGGCTTTTAAAAATATCCAAGTACTGAACACCCAATGCATAATTTTGCATAATAAGTAGAAGCATGTACGTGGTAATCTGAAACAGCAGGAAGGATTGAAATATAATGGTGCATGAGTGTGGAAATCAGCAGAATAAGCAGAATTGTATCTGTAAATATTCAGCAGGAGGGGAAAAAAATAAAAAATCATGGGCTTGATTTAGCATTGAAGAGGGACCAGGGGTTTCTAAGAGTTGTCTGTAATCACATTATTCTTCCAGATTGTCAAGCTCCTCACCCTATGAAATTCTACACTTCTCAACATTCAATGAGGTTAACATTGCAATTAACATTGCATTTCAAAGTCCAAGAGGAACATAGCAGTGTGTGGAAGGTTGTATGCCGTGTGGCGTCTAAAGATTTTGGAAAATGGTTCCTTTTTAAGGATCTTACGCTCCATATCCACGTGTCCATTGGTCCACGCCATAATCCACAACTGGTCTTCCTCTCCAAAATAAAAAAAAGCCAGAATCACAAGGGGAAGTGTTGTATGGGTAAAAATTTTCTTCTCAAATTATGAATTATTAAAAATTCAAGCCATGCTGTCTTTGATCTGGGCCTGCACTGCATCACTTAAAAAAAACAGGCAAGCAGATGAGGAAGATGAACCAGTGTGAGATGAACTGGGTGTGACAGCTTTTCTTTTATGCCATATCTGACATCACTGCACTCTCCTAAGTGTCTCTCGACCTTTCAGAGGGAGTCTAAAAATATGCAACAGACAGACTATCCATGGATAGAAGACCTGTGAGAGCGTGTTACTGTTCAGTTCCCTCAACTGTCACAATCACACCATGTTTTTTAAAGTGTGATTTGAGCAGTAGCTTAATGTGCTAATGTTAATTTGATTTGATATAACTGTATGACAGCATTGAAAATTACCACCACATGTAGCAAGAAAACAATGCTTAAAGTTACTGAATGTGATATTATGAGCACAAAACACCTTGCAGACATATTTGCCCTTTTAAGATAGAACCAGTTTTTCCACAGGACATAAACAGTGACAGTCATTGAGTACAAATCTACAACATGAGGGATGGTTTTCCTTCTCAGTTCCAGTCGACAATCAACATGGAGGAGTTAAACATGGGGACTGACACTCAAAGCGTAGCGGACGAAAAATCCTTTATCTGCGTACGGAGATGCATCTGCAGAGGAGTCACACTTCAGATGAAGGGGAGCGAGACTGTCAGAGCCATTCCTTGACGGGAGAGAACAGCCTTTAAAACAAAGTGCCAGGCTTTTATTTTATTGCTCCCAGAACTCCTTGATTTGTTAAAGATGAGAGAAAGCTTTGTTGCAATATAATATAATATAATATAATATAATATAATATACATTTTGTGTGTCCTGCCCTAACACCCAAGCCCTAGCTCACGTACACCTTTAAATTTTCTTTAAACTTAACTCTGAACCAATTATACTTGTCACAAAAATGAAAACAACTTCAGAGGAAATGCTGCAGTAGGAAGAAATGAAATTTCAGCGTCGATAGTAATATCTAATATAATTCTTATATTTAATATCCTTGAACCAAAAAGTTCAAACCATCTAAAAGTTTTCCAGCCCCAAACAAAGTCTAAAAAAAAAATTTGGTTAGCTATGATTTTTATTAACTCTAAATAAAGTCTATCAGCTATAATCACATTTGGGGATTTTATTTTAGCAAGAGCTGAAAACTACCAGCATCTGTGGGGTTTTCTGTTTTGTGTTTTCCAGGCAGAGAATCAACACATACAGGAGAGTAAAAAATAGATTGCAAAATAAATACAGACTACATGATGATGTTTCAGCTTGTCCATCATGGCATTATCACTTCCCTTTGCACAGTGTTTCTGACTAGCCAGAATCCCCGACTGCTCTATAGTGGCTGAATTGTTCAGCAGGGATTAGCGGACTGTCTTCTCTTTTTCAGGCCAACATGTCAAAGCAGTATGTAGGCGTCCCCCCTCCCCAGTACTGATTAAAACTGCTCTGGAATTATAGAGGATCTCTTCACATGAAAAATAAGAGGACAAATAAATTGCCAGGGATGTGTTTTTTCACACCAAATTGGACTAGAGTAAAAGTATCTGTGGCCTCCCTCCGAGATATTGTTTTATAGCAGGTAATCAAATCTAATCTCCACAAACAAAGGCAAAGTGTCAGTGTAGACACTGCGTCTGTGATATACAGAATCATTTCTATTGTAACGTGTTGCAAAGATTGGGAAAGGGAAAAGAGGGGTATGGAGTAGATCATATCCATACATCAGAATTGCTCATGCACTACAGGGTACCCACAAAAGGCTTAGAAAAAAAGAAGAAACATGTGTCTTCCCTTTGTAATACTCGAATCTTTTTGCTAGTTTCATTTCTTTTATCTGTTTTCTGAGATGTAACAATCAAAATTTTACAGAAACCTGGTTAATGATATGGAAGAAAGATATATCCAAATTGTCCCAAAACAAGCTGTATGCTGGATAAACATATGTCACTGCCTATTATGCGGATATTCTAAAATTCACTAGATACTAGCCTATGGCATTAGTCAAGTGTGACTTAATTTTGTTTGAGGCTTTAAAGTTATGAATGTTGTCCTTCACCACCAAAATCTATCGTTACATGTTGCTGATGTAATAAGAAACAAGCTGCCTGAATGAACACAGCTAAAGTAAGACTTCTTCTTAAGACTGTTTCAGCTACACACATACTGTAGATTTGCTGAGATTTCATAGAATTCTAATCAGAATGATAATGAACAATAAGCAGATCATGAAAGCCAGGTTTCGGAAGTGTAGTAGAGATTTAACATTATCGGTGAAGAAAACTTTGACCTGCACGCTGTTCTCAAAGCTCCTTGGTCTTGGCTTTGTTCTCCTACAGAGGAAACAACACACGTAACCCACTGCTCATGTATCTAAGCCACTTCAAGGCTGCACACTCCATCAGACAGACGTTAAATGAGCTAATGCTGTAAAGGACAAATGTCCTGTCTGCTCACCCACAGAGCCATAAAATGTCCAGCTACAACAACGCTGATTAAATCTGCACGCTTGAATCATATTAATGGTTCGCATTTATAGAAACTTTGGGTGACTGTCATTTTGATGCATACTGTGTTTATAGTCACTTTTCATTTTGTGAAGCTCAACAAACGTCTTCCAAACATCACAGCTATATTCCTTGGTCTTACCCGTTGTTATGAACGACTAAGGGAATCCGGTCTGTGTGTTACCTCATATTTATACCCCTGTGAAACAGGAAGTCATGCTTGAACAATTTCCTGTTCCTATACTTCAAATATATTTTTCTCATATGAATTCAATGATTGTTGAACACATATATTTACCAAATATATTTATTTTTATAAACCTGTGTTTTGTTTGTAATTGTTTAATATCCATGAGATATTTTTCTAGAATTTTTCTAGAATTTTTTTGTAATAAAAGGTCAAAAGGTTCAACAATAAAGACAAGATTTCACAGCCTTCTTTGCTCATATTTATCAAGGGTGCCAATATTAGTATAGGGCACTGTATATGTTTGATTTATGGAATTTTCCATTAAACACACAGTATACTTTTTATAAACAGCTTGGTGGTATTAGGATAAGGAAATCTCTTTTAAATAAGGGCTTTAAGCCATCTCATAAGCCATCATATATAGGAGGAAAATAGCAACTCCATCCTTAATCCAGAACAGGACGGAGGCTAAGCAATTAGGTATTAACTGTGCATGTGGGAGCAATTAAACTGTGTTCAGAGAGCTTCATAAAGCAATGAGCTTCACTGTCTTTAATCGTCCCTTATCTCCAGTAAATACATTAACAGGAACAGCAAGTGGCCTTGCTTGTCCACAAGACTGATTTTGGTGTGTGTTGCTTTCGTAATGATACCTGGATTTCAGGTTACACTTAAGTTAGTAGGTTTTACCTGAATCTGCTCTGTGATTTGCTCAATAAAAAGGTGGAAGGCTGCTGTAGAGTAGAAGAGCTCTCAATTTTGATACAGCAATTAAAGTCCATCTTCACTTTGCTCGTCGTTAAACTGGGACTCGACAATTGGCACCATTTTGTTGAGCGTGTGTGTTAAGACTCCATTACTGAACCCTATTATTCTCTTGCTGAGCATTTTAAAGGGCAATGCAGTTCATTCCTGCTCCCAAGATCCCAATCCTGCTCAGTTAAAGACTTCAAAATGAAGTAGGGGAGAGAAGTTCAGCAGTGCAGAAACTCTGACAGTGAGAAATTGCAGGGGGATGAACAGCTGCTGTAGAGGGTAAGAGGCCACTGGCACCACCAATCTGATAACAACACCCATAAGGAAGGGTCTTTTCACTGAGCTAGTGGCTGAAACATTTCTCTGAAGGGGTTCTTTAATTTTCGGAATCACCACAGTTCAAAGGAAACAGTGGCCTCGATTGCACAATACCTCCACGCCTGTAGTCAGTGGCTGATAAAGTTTCATTGCATGGTCTCTGTGTCTCAGTTCTGAAAGCCTCTAGTTTGTGTCACGACGCCATCGCTTCTGCATAACAGGAAGAATGACCTTCAGTTAAAGTTGTTTTTTGCATTCCTAAGTGCTCTCCTATTCGATCTCCTTCTCATTCTCTCTTGGCTCTTGTTATTATTATTTGATAGAATAGACGCCTTTAGTTCTTATATTACTCAAACCTACGTAATAGATGTTTTGATCTTATCTGTGACCTTTTCCAAGTGACATTTATCATTCGTTATCAATATTTCTGTGTGTATACAGGTGCATTGCAAAAAATTCAAATCTCGTGGAAAAGTACGGGGTTTTTTCCGTAATAAAAAATCAAAATTCATTTTTGAATCTTCTATTTTTATTCTTTGTCTTATGATGCTATTTATCGTGATGCCATATGATGTTATGTCCAGCACTTTCGATCAACTCCTGTTGTCTTTAAATGTGCTTTATAAATTCATTTTGACTTAACTTGGTATGGTGGACGCTCCACACAAATAGATAAATGAAATGTGGTAAAGTTTTCTGTAAGGATGAGTTTATTTCAAATTTTTACTGGAGTCTCCAGTATTAGCATTAGCATGTTGTAACATTCAGAATGAAAGCTGTTCCGGAAATGTTTTAACTCCAAGACCGAGGGGAAAATACAGTGGTTAATACAGTCAGCAAAGTTTTACTAGCAATACCACTGAGACCAATTAGCCGTTTGGAAAATTTGACTGCCTCCTGAGGAGAGACCACAGCCTAGTGCTGCCTTTTTAATTAGTGATGGTGAACCACTGATGTGTACATTAAAGGTGAAATTTAGATAGGAGACGAGGGACATCTTAAAGTTGGACTGGATTATTAAGCATTCGATTACAAACCAAACAATTGGCGGTATGCAGGATGGACGAGTGTATGTGCCGCAGAAACAGCGTATTAACATGGCATTGAGACACTGAGTGAGAACCTTGCAGAACGTTTTTCCACAAAACTTCTGAGTGATTGACTGAAACAAAACTGCCTGCCATGGAAGTCGAAAACAAATCCAAGAATAAAATTAAGATTGCCCAGCAGAATGTTATCTAGTTACTGCTGCTGGATTGGGTTGGATTTTTTGGTTATTTATTAAGATAAAGGAGAGAGGAAGCAAAAACATCAGTAGTAGTATATGAACTTTTCTCAAGACAGACTAGGGACTATCTTATGAGTAAATTAGTAAAAGTGCTGAATTATTGAGTTGGCTTGAATTATACAATATGGCTTCTCTCAAAGGATACCATTTGTGCAAGGCAACACCTTAATTCTTGCAAGTTGGCTAAATTAACTAATAGTGCAAAGTCAACCAGATATAAGCCTTCTGTCTAGAGAGGGAAATGCAGGTTTCATTTTACTAATGGATTCATATCAGTTTAAACAAATTACATTTACCTGCAAGTTTTACATTTTTTAATTCGATGCAGAGGATAAAGATACTGAAATTCCTACAGTAACCCACATTTAAGTTTCATACAAGCCAAACTGTACAGGTTACATACAATTACTATGTCCATATGACAATATTAATTTACGACTTATAAGATAAAATAGGCTTTAGCTTATCAATATTGTGTCCCGGTAATCCCAGGTTCAATCCTAAACTTGGGTTAATGTCTATGTGGTCTTCCAGATTTCTTCCTGTGTACACACGAGTGTCTTATGGGTTCTCTGGTTTTCTACCATCTCCCAAATATGACCAAGTAGGTGAACTGGTTCCAGCAAGCTGCTCTTAGGTGTAAGTGTGTGTGTGTGTGTGTGTGTGTGTGTGTGTGTGTGTGTGTGTGTGTGCGTGCGTGTGTGTGTGCGTGTGTGTGTGTGTGTGTGTGTGTTTGCGCGTGTGTGTGTATGGTGCCCTGCAATGGACTAGCATACCATATAGGCTGGTTTCCTGCCTCAGGCCCAGAGATAGGCTCAGGATCCACCACAAGCCTGACATGAAAGCACTTAATGAAGATGAACAAAGGAATGAGCGTTAAAATGGAATATACTGTACAGGGACAAGGGTCCATGGAATATTTATTCATTTTTAATAAGATGGTGGAACTTATTGTTAGTGAGGAGCCACATTAAGGACCTATGTCACACCCCTCTTCATCTCCCTCCACTGGCTTCCTGTAGCCGCCCATATCACATTCAAGGCCTTGATGCTCACGTACAAGACCTTGTCTGGAATGGCAAGGTAGGCTAACCCCTACCTCAACACTGTCCTGAAGGCTTACGTTCCCTCACGCAACCTGCAATCGATTAACGACCAGCATTTAGTAATGCCTACTCAGTGTGGCTCAAGGTCCCTTTCCAGAACCTTCACACTAACCATCCCTCAGTGGTGGAATGAACTTCCAACCTCAATCCGGACCGCAGAATCTGTCACTATCTTCAGCTAAAGACCCACCTCTTCCGTGAACACCTAACCAACCCCTAAAATGCCAACCCCACATTATCCTTTTTAAAAAAAATTTTAAATAATTAAAAAAAAAACTCACTCTGGCTCTTACACCTCTACTCTGTGCACTTTGCTTTTCTAGAACTCAATTAAAAGATCTTGGACATTCTTCACGCTATAGTTATGCCAAACTTATGTACATTTCATAGCATTTCTAACCAGAAGTAATCGCTAACCTTAACCCTAACCTTAAACTTGCATTATTTTTGTTCAAGTTGGCTTGTGCAAATTTGTTGAATCCTTGGAAAGAAGCTGTAAAAGCTGCATCCAGCTTTCATGGCCTATTCGTGTCCTTGAGTGGAGGCCAAGGGACAGATTGAACTTGATAAACTCTGGTATGTGCAAGGAGGTATTTTTTTACTTCTGCCTTTTAAGGCTCTGCTCGCCTGAGTTCATTGCAGGACTTCCTAACAGCACACAGAGCAAATTAAACGCTTTGACAGATCCATAAAGTGCTAGGAGCAAAAGCCTAACAGCTCTCAGAAGCCAGAAGCAGCACAATGAGAAATGAATTCATATCAGTTCAGACTTAGTGGAAAAATTGAGAATTAATAACAGAGAGAAACATTTCTCCTAAGTGTTGTATAGCAGGAGAGATCACATTAGCTCTATTCAAAAGACATTTTAACTTGATAATTGTCAGCCCATTGGACTAAAGCAATTATGTTCCATTTGTGGCAGTGGTACAAGAATCAATAGCAGCTATCAAAGTGGAGATGTAACGCTCACTGAAAACCTGAGCTGAAAGTTTAATAATGACCATAATTGCCAAATAATTGACAAATAAAGAGCGTTTTCTCCTCTTGTAGCCTCTTTGGTAGCAATTTTCCTTCTGAGAATTAATGATCCCTTGACCTGCAAATGTCAATCTTTTTAAAGATTTTTTTAAAAACTCATCTCCTCAGTAATTCTTCTGTATGTCCACTGTGCAAAACTGAATACACTATAAAGATTGTAAAAAAAATTACCCTTGAAGAGAAAACACTCCATTGTGTAGCTATATTGTGGAAACTGTTGAATTGCGTTTAGAATTTCCATAAAACATATAGAACAGAGTTCATCCTCATGCACTCACTTTCATAACGATCTTTCTTGCTATCTAATATCTCTAAAATAGCTACAGTCAAAGAATGTCAATATGTCACGACATTATACCTCAGTGCCTGCAGAGGGCGTTCTTTCTTGAATACTATGATACTTCCACCATTACCTCACCACTTCCTGTTAACAGAAGTTTGCTATAAAGTTTTTTTTTAATAAATTAATGGTAGTTATTCTTTGAGCTACATGAAAGTGTTAAAGATTTGTTGTATCTTAAAATAAAACATTTTCATTGTGTTATCGTGTTCATTTTTACAAACAATTCTCCTGACTTTTTTTTTTGTTTTGTTTGGGGTTTTTTTGGGGGGTGTTGTTTTTTTTGTTGTTGTTTTTGTTTTTTTAAATAAAATCATTTCTGTCAGCCTTTCATTCATTCTGATGTGTCTCAGCATGCGTGTGGATGAAGCTCGCTGTGATTCTGATGAATGTATTATGGAAAACTCAAAAGACAAGACTGAAATGAAAGTGCATTGCATGACAACTAGGAAACCAACCTTGAATATTATTAAATATAACTGAAATTATTATTATTTTTAAATAATAATAATAATAATAATAATAATAATAATAATAATAATAATAATTGTATAGTGAGTATTCAAGAAGTCATGAAAGATTTTGCCTTAAAATGCGTCTTATCTTAGCCAAAATAAAGGACACTGGGGTAGAATCATTTCTGATTAGGTTGAGACCTTTAATATTATTAACCTGTGAGGTTTAAATATTCCAAAAAACTTATATATTGCATTCTTTAGTTAAGTCAGCTTGAGTTTGTCAGGTTCTTCCACAACATTTCTATTGGATTAAGGTCATTTCTATTGACTTTGCCATTCCAAAACATTCACTTTAGTCTTCTTTATCTATTTATGGTAGAATGACGTGTGTGTTTAGGGTTGTTGACTTGCTTCATGACCCACTTTCTCAGGACAGATGGCCTGACATTTTCCTGTAGAATTTGCTGATGTACTTCGGAATTCATTGTTCCATCAATGATGGCCAGTCGTCTTGTCCCAGATGCAGCAAAACAGGCCCAAATGATACTAACAACAGGTTTCACAGATGGGATAAGGTTCTGATGCTGGTATGCAGTGTTTTTCTTCCTCCAAACATAACGCGTCTCATTTAAACCAAATATTCCATCTTTGTCTCATCGGTCCATAAATCATTTTTCCAATAGCCTTCTGGCTTGTCTACGTTATCTTTAGAAAACTGTAGATGGGCATCAATGTTCTTTCTGGAGAGCAGTGACTTTCTCTTTGTCCTCGTGTTGGACTCATGAACATTAACATTAGCCAATATGAGGAAAGCCTTTAATTGCTTAGAAGTTACCCTGGGTTCTTTTGTGACCTCACGGACTATTACACGTCTTGCTCTTGGAGTGATCTTTGTTGGTCTCCACTCCTGGGGAGGGTAACAATGGTCTTAAATTTCCTCCATTTGTACACAATCTATCTGACTGTGTATTGGTGGAGTCCAAACTCCAAACCAGAGATGCTTTTGTAACCTTTTCCAGCCTGATGAGCATCAACAACTCTTTTTCTGAGAACCTCAGAAATCTCCTTTGTTCATGCCACGATAGACGTCCAACAAACATGTGTTGTGAAGATCAGACTTCGATAGATCGCTGTTCTTTAAATAACACAGGGTGCTCACTCACACCTGGCTCTAATTTCAGCTTCAAATTAAACTGCTAATCGTGGAGGTTCATATTCTTTTGCCAGTATTAAATATTGGACCATTTTCCTCAATAAATAAATGGCCAAGTGTAGTATTTTTGTCTCATTTGTTTAATTTGGATCTCTCTTGTCTACTTTTAGGACTTATTTGAAAATCTGAAGATGTTTTGTCATATTTATGCAGAAATACTGAAGAGTAGTAAATAATGAGTATGTTTGCATATGTTAACGTTAGGTCTATGTTACATGCTATATGTATTTTTTTCACATCTTATCTCTTTGTATTTTTTTTTTTTTGTTTAAATTTTTTACAAATATTTTCCAAATAAAAGGACCAAAAGGCCCCTTTCCTATTTTCTATTTTGTTTATAATTTAATGTATGTTCTGCTTTTCTTTTTTCTCTCTTCCTTGTAGCGCTGAGTGGCCTTAACAGTCCAAAAAGTCCTCATTGCCAACAAAGTCTTATTGTCCTCCACAGAAACGGGGTAGTAGTGGGTGGTGTGGCCATCTATTGATAAAACCATAGAAATACTATAAGTGAAAAGAGTGAGAGTGCTTGCTGCAGCTTCCCAACATTCGTTAGGTGCATGGTTTATCGAACCCCAGCATGTGCGCAATGCATGCCACTTTAGACCAATCTGGACTCACTAATAACACAGCAGACTGCCTTAGTTCACTTTAACATTGCTGCACTCTTAGAACACCAGCGGAGGGAAACGTGACTATCAGGGTTTAGAAGAATATTTTTTATGTTGTTTAGAAGAAAACTTTTCTTTATATATATATATATATATATATATAATATATATATAATGTGTGTGTGTGCGTGTGTGTGTGTGTGTGAGAGAGAGAGAGAGAGAGAGAGAGAGAGAGGGGGGTGTTCTGTTTGTTCTGTTTACTGTGTTAAATCATTTACATTAATTTAAGTAATTGTACTGTCCTAACTGTTTGAAGTTTAATACTGAGTTCATATTTTGTATCTCTGCAGGAGTAGAATCCATGATCAAAATTAGCAAGAATAACATAATTGCATTTTTCCTTTTACACCAATGTGGGTGTTTATTTGCACAAACCATGCTTATGTGTGTGCGTACAAACTACGGTTCACTGATGCCTTGTAACTGAATGCCACCTAGTGGTTGCAGCTTGCATTGCAATCCACAAAGTAATGTACAATATTTACCCGGATGGTTGTGATAACTGTGTGTGTATATGTTGTGTTTTGCATTATAGATTTGCTCATTATAATGCATATAGTTTATATTGTATCTGATCACCACTATTTGTGTACTAAAATGTGGTTACTGGTATATTTATATATGTTTAAATTTCTAAACCAGTTTTAACCACAAGGTGCGAATAACAAAGACAAATGACCACCAAATGGTCTGCTCAGAGCAGAAAGCTCTTCCTTTGACTGATGATAAACAAATGAAAGCCCCACCTCTATACTGGGATACAGAAACAGTCTTTGGTTGAAAGTTACGAAAGGTACATC
This sequence comes from Ictalurus punctatus, assembly GCF_001660625.3. Lineage (NCBI taxonomy): Eukaryota > Metazoa > Chordata > Actinopteri > Siluriformes > Ictaluridae > Ictalurus > Ictalurus punctatus. Next base: position 6,560,751 of record NC_030438.2, on the reverse strand, counting down.
TACCCTCAGTGCTGGGTGTCATAAAACCATATGTATTTCATAGCTGTTGTTATTCCTAGTGTTGTAGATGTTTTGGGGTACACACAGGAAGTGGGTTCAACATTGTGTTGACGATGCCTTCATTTTTATGCTTGTGGATGTGTTTGTGCATGCATGTATTTCTTTTTACTTGGCAGCATGACAACTAAGGAAATCTGGGGAGTATTTTCGGACTTCTGATTCCATACTTCCTAACAGAGCATTCACAAAGGGCTCAGCTGTTTGCAGTCAAAAAAAAAAATAATAATAAAGTCAAGTCAAGTGGGTTTTAATTGTCGTTCCTCTATATAGCTTGTATACATTGGAACGAAATGTCGTTTCTTCAGGACCGTGGTGCAACACAGACCAGGAAACAAGACTATTTAAAGTGCAAATACACAACAGTGTGAGATACCGACTTACTTTAATCTAGCACTTGTTTGGCCTCTATGTGAATATATAGTGCTTTCAAATAGGTTTATAAAACAGACAAGAATTGTTTGGTTAATAATTCCATTATTTTAAAAGTGGCTATAGGATGTAGGCTATAATAATTCGCCATTAATCGCACTGAAAAGCACAAGGTTTAACTAATATTTCAAAATACAATATAATATTTTAATTATCCAACTAGCCTTCTGTACTAGTGATATTTAAACATAACATACACAAACAGAAGCGCACTGGTAAAATCTGGTGTGTAGCATCCCCCCCCCCCCCCCCCCCCCCCCAAAAAAAAAAAAATTACGCATAAACTTGACCTGCAGAAAAACTAAACATAGTTCACAGCATGAAGACCCAGAATATTCTCTCCAAACTTCTAACATGTTTGAAGCAAGCGGCTAACAGTGGACACAAGCACGTTGTAGCTGTTGGATTTGATGCTTTGATAATATGCTAGCTAATAGTACAGTACATACTTTACACAGCATAATGTATTTGTAATGTTTGAAAATCCATGGCTTCTACTAAAAGCGCTATCAGAGGCATAGTTTAAGATTTAGAGATCAGCCGCTTCCCTATTATTTGCTTTCTCCTTGTAAAACACCTTTCCACCTGGTTGCTCTCTCCATTTCACCATCGTATTCCCTTCCATCCCATGAGCCGTCATTTTCTGCTTGATCTGATGAACAAAATAGGATTTTGTCTTGCTGTCTAATAGAGTATAAAAAATATTCATCTTCATTCCGATTTGTAAAATAACGCAGAAACTCAATACAACAGGCGAAGTATAATTACAATATGTTACATTACAGCCTACAGACAGGGGACAAATGAAAGAAAAAACTGCTAAAGTGTCAACACAAGCCACTAGAAGAGCTTGAATTTGTCTTGGCATATAATGTGTTCTATAAGTCTCCTCTGAAATTCCTCTGAAACTCCTCTGAAGAGATGGAATGCCATTCTTCTAAAAGGTCTTCTGGTGTTTTTATAGTGGTGCTAACATTTAAGTTTAAAATTTCTGGAAGATCTACTCTCATCAAGATAGAAATGTTTCATCATTGGGGAAAAGTGATACCTTTGTGCAAAGTCCCTAGTAATAATAGAACAACAAGTTGACTAAAACTATATTAGCAAATGTCCCCTTTAGCATAAGAAAGCCACAGATTTTTTCCTTTAATTTGTCACCAAGCTGTATTGATAACAACTTAGTGATGATGACGACGTTAGCGAAGACGGGACTTTACATCATATGTCAAAGAAGACATGATCCACCTTCTCCAAGATGGCTGTCTTTACTGCAGAATTGTTTGCATACTGATCAGACAGGACCTTCAGTCTTATGATATGTTTTTTTTTCTGATTACTAGATACACGTATACCAAATTAATCATACATTCTTTAAACTTAAATCTACTTTGAACATAACTTTGAATAGGCTTTATGTCTGAGCATAGAGCATCACTGGTTTGAGTATTATTCATTATCATGTTGATCCTGATTTATTTCTGCTTCTGTTCTTTCTACCTCTTTGGCTTTGAGTCGATTGCACCTGATTCACTTTCCTTCCTCATTGGATAACTCATCTAGACTTACACCACATTTACACTACTGCAGTGATTAGCTCAAGAGTCCTTCTCACGATAGGATCAAACCTTTAATATACAGTGGGTCCCATCAGTCCAGCATCACAGGGTTAAGGTATATGTATTTTTAATTATTTTTACAAACTATGATGTGCGTATCTCAGCAAGGAAGAACATATCCAGAAAATTCTTTTCAGAGGAAATCAAAGTCAACGAGAACATGTTGAGCAAGTTAACCCTCCTATTATATCGGAAAATAAAGCTACATCCATTATGTTATGGGTCAAAACGACCTCCAGAGTTTAAATACACACAAAAACAGCAAAGAACAGCTTCAATCAGTAAAACTTTATTATGACTTGTCCGAGACAAGCCTTAAGAAGAAATATTTGCATATAAGTTCGTGACTCTAAATGAGGAAAAGTCCAAAACATTTCAAAGAGTGAAAGAGAGACGAACCAGTATTTCAGACATCTCAAATGTGGAAATGGGTCGAATTGACCCATACAATAATAGGAGAGCTAAATACATTTACATAAAAGCTTTTATTTTGCCTCCTATTTATTTATTTATTGATTGATTTCAGTTTCCTCCCATGATGCAGGACTTATGGGACACCGTATATGTAATATATTTTCACTGTATTACTTTATTGTAATGTTCAAATTCCCAGTACCCATTATTGCCCAAGTCTGGTTCCTCTCTAGGTTTCAAGGACTTTTTCCTGCAGGGTCTTACTTATTTTTAAAACACTTTTAAAATAAAATTGTAATCCACATTTGTTAGATCTTCTAAAATTTTTCTTGTATAGTGATTTTAGGACTTTTTGTACAAATACTGTTTACATTTTTCATTTTGGTATACTGAAATTAAAAAAAAACTCATATAGAGTATTTACTTATATTAATGCTCAGTTCTCAGACTCCACCTCCAGGAATCCACACCCCTTGTCTTTCATTGATAAGGTATCAGTATAAGATTTTATTTTTGGCACTCACATCAGGTTCTGTTACCAAATGCATTAAAGCAGAGTATATCACCATAAGCTATCACTGCTCTTTATATACAATATATTGCTTAGTTTCTTGGGTTCCTTGCCAAGGCTTGTTTTTTATCCTTAAACATTACCATTTTGTTCTTCTGTTGTCGTTGTTGTTGTTGTTGTTGTTGTTGTTGTTGCTTAATGTTTTGGTCTTCGGTACTGTTTGTAAGTATTTTCTGTTTGTTTTTGTCCTTTTTGTATTTGGCATTTTGCTCTTTTAGATTTATGAATAGAAGTATGAATAGACTCTTCTCTATCACTATATTACTGGGAAACTTAAAACAAATGGAAATGTGGTTAATATATCTCAGCACCAGGGCACACGGTGGCTTAGTGGTTAGCACGTTCACCTCACACCTCCAGGGTCGGGGTCAATTCCCGCCATGGCCCTGCGTGTGCGGTGTTTGCTCCGGGTACTCCGGTTTCCTCCCCCAGTCCAAAGACATGCGTGGTAGACTGATTGGCATGTCCAAAGTGTCTGTAGTGTATGAATGGGTGTGTGAGTGTGTATGTGATTGTGCCCTGCGATGGATTGGCACCCTGCAGGGTGTACCCCACCTTGTGCCCGATGCTCCCTGGGATAGGCTCCAGGTTCCCTGTGACCCTGAAAAAGGATAAGCGGTATAGAAGATGGATGGATATCTCAGCAGCACCAAAGGAAGTGCCTTCAGTGCCACTTCACTACACCTGAAAAATTTGACACTGGACACAAATCAAGAAAGATTTCTTCAACATGACATTTTAAACTCACTGTAGAATTATTCAAAAGATGCCAAGCTATATAAATATTTTCCTTTAATAACTGATTAAAGACCATTTAAATTAAATGAACCATTTGAATAGAATATTGAGACATAGCTGAAATCTGGAGACAAATCATTAAAATTGTTCGGGGTTTCAGTTTGCCTTACTGCCCTTTAAAAAGTTCCTTCCTGTATATGGGAACTAAGAGATTTGTTCTCATTTTCATACCTGCAATGGGTCCATATAAGGTACATCTCAACAACACGGCCTAATAATGTTATCCAGTGACTTATTTTAGAGAAAATTACATTTTAATTAAAACATTTTCAAAATCAAGTTACTTTGTCCTCTTAAAGGTTGTCATGGAGAATGTGATAATATCCTGCATGTTATGGTGTATGAATAAGAGAATAACATAATATAATTATGTGCACGATAGAATCGATTTGCAGAGAGTAGAACAGAATTCTTATTTCGCCCTGACATTTCTGTAAATTACAAGGAGATGTCGGGAAAAAAAAAACATCTAGTGTTGATTTCAAGTGTTGCATTTGCATTTGGAATTCGCTGCTACTTCATATAACGTGAAAGAGCGTCGCCTGCCAGTGAAGCAAGCCATCACAAGGCTGAAAAATCAAAACAAAAAAAAATCAAAACAAGCCCCGCCCTAAACCACACCCTCACCTGAAACATAGTATTGACTGTCAGAGCAGACAGCCTCCTAACCTCTTTAAAGAGGACTGATTTTTACATGGCATATTGAATCTTACGGAAAAATTATGAACTACTCTTAGTTAATGTGACAAGATTTTGTTATTTCGCCCTTCCTGGTAGAAAAATCCTAGTGCTACTTGCAGACGAACACAAATTGAGGGCAATATAAACATGCATTTATTCATTCATCTTCAATAACACTTTATATTGAACAGCGTCACAGTGGATCCACCGCCTGTCCTTGGAACACTGGGCCTGCTCCATTAGACATCTTCTTGTGGTTATGATTTATTTGAATAGTTCAAAATGAGGTGTGATATTGGGGCAATAATCCATCACTTGGATTGTGGGAAATACAGCATTGTAATTCCCGTCCACTCTTCTGGCACTGACAGTCTTAAGGGTTTATAAGCAAGAAAATCCTACTAGAGGTGTGTGAATTCATTACTGATACCAGTATGGAGTCAGAAAGGTCTCTTTGAGATGTATACACAGAAACAATATTCAAATGATGTATGCTTTAAGCCAATATTACATTGTTATGTTGTTGCCAAGGACAAGCGAGTGTCGATTTCTATTTCAAATGTATTAAATACTGATATCCTTGGGTCTCCCTTTGCTGTCAAAACAGCCTCAACTCTTTGGACTTCTCCAAAGTCCCCGGACCCTCAGTGGTTGCTTGTCCTTATTTTATCACACTCACTGAGCACTGTATTAAGAACACTATACTAATACTGGGTAGGGTCTCCCTTTGCTCTCAAAACAGCCTCAGCTCTTCAAGATATTGGAAACATTCCTTTGAGATTCTGGTGCATGTTGACATGATTGCATCACGCAAGTCCTGGAGATTTTTCAGGTGCACTTTCATGCTGGGGGTCTCCCGTTCTACCTCATCCCGAAAAGGTGTTCTATCGTATTCATCTCCGGTGACCGGATATCACGCTGGAAGTAGCCATTGGAAGATGGGTAAATTCTGGCCATGAAGGAATGCACATGATCATCAACAATACTCAAATAGGCTGTGGCATTCAAGCGATCATTGATTGGTATTAACGGGCCAAAAGTGTGCCAAGAAAACATTCCCCAAACCATTACACCACCTCCACTAGCCTGGACTGTTGACACAAGGCAGCTTAGGTCTATGGATTCATGCTGTCGGTGGCAAATTTGGACCGTACCATCTGTGTGCCTCAGCAGAATTCGAGATTCATCAGACCAGGCTACATTTTTCCAGTCTTCACCTGAGCAGATTTGGTGAGCCTGTGCCTACTACAGCTTCAGCTTTCCGTTCTTGGCTGACAGAAGTGGTTCAAAAAAAGCTGAGATACTTTTCTGTTCACAATTATACAGAGTGTTTATCTGAGTTACTGTAGCCTTTCTGTCAGCTCAAACCAGTCTGACTATTCTCCACTGACCTCTTTCATGAACAAGGCGTTACCGTTCCCAGAACTTTTCTTTATTACACCATTCTGAGAAAACTCTAGAGACTGTCGTGCATAAAAATCCCAGGAGGCCGGCAGTTCTGGCACCAACAAATCATGCCTTCAATATCACTGTGATCACATGTGCTCCTCCATTCTGATGTTGATGTAAACATTACCCAATGCTGCTGGCCCGTATCTGCTTTTATGATTTCATGTATTTCACTGCTGCCACATGATTGGCTGATTAGATCATTGCTTGAATGAGTATGTGTACAGGTGTTCCTAATAAAGTGCTCACTAAGTGTGTGTAGATATAATAAATGCAATGTATACAAAATGTCCAAAGCATAATCCATGGGCAAAAATGTCAACCTGCATCAGCATTTCAAAAGTACAGATGGCATGGTAACTCATGTTGATGTTTCATTTATGAGTGTCCCGATTTGGAATGTTATACTAATATGTTTGTTGGAACATAGAATATGACACTGGGAATTTGTTTATTTTGCTTATAGCCCTTTATACTTTCTTTTTCCTTTTTCAAACACACCCAGAGAAACTCTTTAAGATATTTTAATATGGCTTGAATATGACTAATAAATAATAATAATAATAATAATAATAATAATAATAATAATAATAATAATAATATAAAGGTTATAAAGCTTTTCGAAGAATTCGAAAGCTTGCTTTTAGCATCAGATAAGGAATTCCATGCAATTTACATTTTTTCCAGCAGAGGTCAGTGTTAACTTCGTTTTCTACCAGTGGGCCATGTGGAGTTCCTGGAAATCTTCTTTGCAGCATAACTTAAATGTCACTTTCACCTCGTGCCCTGGTTTAAAAGTTAAATCAAATTTTAACGAAACAAATGATCTCTTGGGTTTTGGTTGTGCACAGAAAAGGAAAATATCCAGTGGCCTCACATCAGCCATATATAATGCTGAAGTTTTCACATTCTTACAAAGAAAATTGTACTTAAGAAAAAAAAAAATGTGTTCAGAAGTGTTCCACTAACCAACAGCCATGCATTGAGTGACAGCAGGCAACTCAGTAGGTTCTGTGCTCTGAATGTGGAACAGAATTAGAAACTGAATTATATTACTCTTCCAAAATGATCGAAGTGCTGTGGATCTCGTTTGCATGGTCCCGAGGAGATACTCACCACCAGTCACACAAATTCTTTACAAAAATGAATGTGTTTTCTATCAAAACCACCAGCACATCATAAAATAACTGTATTATAGTTGATAAGTGTACAATAATTAATGAACAAGTAAATCAAAATAAATAATAACATGAACATAAGAGGTTCATAATCATCCCCAATTAGCTGAGATGATCTTTCTTTAAATCACAGTTCAGACTTATCTGGCATGCTGTAGATCTAGGGTCCTAGTTGCAGTTGAAACGTCTATCTGGGTTTCAGTCCATTTTAACTGGCACTTATTTCAAGGTTATTTACACCGTAAGAACCTGCAGTAAAAACATGACACAGGATTTGAGTTATTGCTGTTATCTAGTGCCTACTCTCAAGAAGCCATATATGAAAACATAAAACAAACTTGCTGACAGATCAGGGTTCAGAGAAATCCTGATGTACCTGTCTTTTGTAGATGCATAGCACTAATATAACATGCATACAGCACCGCTGATTAAATACGTGTCAAATATTATTGTGTTACTCACTAATTACTCACTAATTACTCAGTGTTACTCAGTAATTACACTACAATATTATGATTCATTTCTATTTAATTACCCCTTATATCAAATTAAATGAAAATGTTTTCCTTAGTTTGCTCAATTACGTTTTTTAGCAGCCAGCTCCTATGGTAAGAAATCTTTTTTTTGTCTCAGTGGAACTGTCAAATATATTTTATTTCCTACACCAATTAATGTTATTGATATGGCAAGATTGTTTGACTGTTGGACAGATTGTACACATCAGATTTCCTCTCTCTCTCACACACACACTCTCACACACACACACACACACACACACACACACACATACACACACACACACACACAACAGATTTTACACATAATGGTGATAAAAACAAAACCAAAAAGACATCCAGTGAGCAGCAGTACGGACGCAGTTAGTGGTTTGTTGCTGAGAGGTCAGAGGACAATAGCCAAAGCTGACAGAAAGGCTACAGAAACTCAAATAACCTCTCTATATAACCAAGATGAGCAGAAAAGCATATTAAAAATGTACAACACATCGAGGGCGCACAGTGGCTTAGTGGTTAGCACATTCGCCTCCAGGGTCGGGGGTTCGATTCCCACCGTCGCCCTGTGAGTGTGGAGTTTGCATGTTCTCCCCGTGCTGCGGGGTTTCCTCCGGGTGCTCCAGTTTCCTCCCCCAGTCCAAAGACATGCATGGTAGGCTGATTGGCATGTCCAAAGTGTCCGTAGTGTATGAATGGGTGTGTGAGTGTACATGTATGTGATCATGTATGTGATTGTGCCCTGCGATGGACTGGCACCCTGTCCAGGGTGTACCCCGCCTTGTGCCCCATGCTCCCTGGGATAGGCTCCAGGTTCCCTGTGACCCTGAAAAGGATAAAGCGGTATAGAAGATTAATGGATGGACAACACATCGATCCATGAGGTGAAGTGTGCGACTAGTGCAGAAGACCATATCGGGTTCTATTCCCGTCAGCCAAAAACAGGAATCTGAGGCTATAGTGGGCATGTAACTGGATACAGCTGCCAGGTTTAAGTGAGTCTGTGGCCACTGTAGCATTTTAGCACGTGGTTTTCTGCTGTTATTGCCTATCCACCAATTGAACCAGATTATTTCAGCTGTAAAATTAGCAAATATGTCTAGAAATAGTCTTCTAGACTAATAATCTTCTATTTATTTTATCATAATTTCATTATAAATATTTGCTCATTTAAGATATTTTCACTGGCAACTGTTTTTACAGTGTTTTTATTTCATTTATTTTTTAACCATAATCCACACAGAATAAAATTTTAAAACCTAAACATTTATTATAGAACAACTAAATGGAATAAACTGTATATTGGAATAAAACACTTTGTAAGCATGATCTCTATAGGTGGTCATCATGTGTTCAGGAACTGAATTCCTGAAATACTGATCAAACTCCTAGTGGAGATTTTCAGGAGTCTCAGGAGGAGGAAAGATGTCGATTAATAATATGTTTCTGATAAACAGTTATGGCTCTACAGTAAAATAAACTTCTGTAATCTTACATAAGCATGTGAAATTTGATTATCTAAAGTAAAATGCAGATTCAGCAAATCTTGGTGTATTTTAGCCCACTTTTCTGTACACGTGGTCATCTGGGGAACAAAGGCCTTGGTGACCGTTTGTCATAAAAGATCCATAAAAATCTGATTTTATTACCAGATTTGCATATGTACATTTAGGTATCAAGGACAATGAGATATCTGAAAGCTATTGGGCTAATAATGTAAAGGAGATTTGGGAATGTGGGGAAAGATTTAATACCATTATCCAGTATATGTGTTTGTAACAAAAAAGCATAATGATCCCTGACTATAAGTCTAAGACAGAGATACTGACTCATGAGAATGACCTGAATAACCATTTCCCACCACAAAAGAACCCTTCTACATACTTATAATGGGAAATGATTCATTAGTACATCGCTACACCAAAAAAAATATGGTTATATAGAAAGATAAATCAAAGCTACATGTTCTTTAGTAAATGCATCTTCAAACTTTTTGTACGCATGCTGTCATGCACTTTCATTCTTATTTGTTGGAGCATTTTATTCCTCGTATTTATGTTATTGAGCTTTAGAGTAAATCTGAGATCAGAGATTTAGCAGCAGATGTCCGTGTCATTGCCTTACAGATTCTGTGTGTATTTGTGTATCGTAGTGTATTTGTGCGCTCTCCATTTATATCCAGCAAACATAATGTTGGCTTCCACATTTACACTGACAATAAACAATTACACGTATTTGTCATTTCGGCCCTATTCAGCAGTGCAGCAGCACTAAATGAAAGGCTGAGGGGGGGGGAGAGCCATGAATGATGGGATGAATAAAAGATTCCTACCTCTGAATTGCAACAGAACGGAAATTCTCCTGGAATGCGTCTTTACTTTTGGCCTATTCTGAATCTTGTGACTTATTTTGTTAAATACATTTGCATATATACATTTACAGTTCATTCATTTGCGATTTACTTTGGTTCTTTAATATACCTTGTGATAGATTAGTTGTGTTGACCCTGTTAAGGTCATCTTAATTAATAAGGTTAACACTACTAATAAATTAGTTAATTTTTGTAAAACTGAGGATGAATGAGTAACAACTTCAACAACTATAACAAAATTGATAACATAACCACTGTATTATTATTATTATTATTATTATTATTATTATTATTATTGCTAAATGATGTGGTTTAATAACAGTAACAGCAAGAACAACAACAGCAATAACAACAACAACAATAATAATAATAATAATAATTATTATTATTATTATTATTATTATTATTATTATTATTATTATTATTATTATATAAAGATTGCAGAAAACCAAAATGGTGCATCTATGTCATTGGTCCAAAGAATGCAGTGTTAGTTGTACTTATTAGTAAGAATGTACTTATTTCTAGGAATTCAGTTAGGGTTTTTCTTATTGTTAGTAGTAGTAGTAGTAGTAGTAGTAGTATTGGCAGTAGTAGTATTAGTATAATTATTTAGACATTAAGAACAAATTGCTGTTTATAACACTGACTCTTGTTACGCACAGTGCAGGCCTAGTTCTCTCCAGACAGAGTATCAGTTATGTTGTTCTGGCCTAGTTTTGAGAGACCGGTGTAAAATTACAAAACCGTTGCTCTGAATGGCTGTGTGAGAGGACCTCTATGTGCACTCTCCTGCCACTGTGGTCAGTTTCAACTCACAGCTCAATAAAGGCTTTTTTGTCCATGAACTTTATCCTTATTGGCTCTTACATTAGATAAGTTAGACTTATACGCATTAAACTGTCATTTTATTGCTCTTTGACTGCATCTAAGTGCTTCAGTGGTGTTTTAATGAGTCTGAGTATTATCAGAGAATTTCTTGCTTTTTGGGGGGTTGTTTAATCAACTCAGACAAAGACAACAGACTTCAAAAAACGTCACGGACAGGCCACATGTCCTCCTTTCGGCTGTATGGGGTAAACAATGAGATAGACAATAGGAGAGCTTCGTACATTCCTAAACATTGTATTACACATTGTATAAACATTGTATTCCCCAAACCCGTTGCCTAGAGACAAAGAGCTTTGAGTCACCGATGATCTGGAAATAACCGTTGCTCTTATCAGCTTTTTAAAGTATGTTTTAAACAGGAAATCTGCCAAATAAGTCAAGTCTCATCTTGAGCACAGCACTTATGATTTAGAGTCTCTTAAGCAGAAGTTAGGAAACTAAATTCCTGTGGCTGACCTGTACAGCGACCCCAAGATAAACAGGACAGATATGTGAACACAAGCATTTTCTATATTTGTAACATCAATATATTTTAATGAGAGTAGTATCAAGTAGTATCAAGTAAATTAAGTAGTCAAGTAAAACATGCAACTTCTCTAAATGCCTCTCAGGTCCTAAAATGGTCTCATATATTTAACATATAATAGATTCACTACATTTTAAGGATTGCTAAGATTAACCACTCTGGGTTGTTGGGGGGGTTTTTTAGCATTTTTTTTTAACTATAGAGAATAATTCATTAACTATAGTAAAGTTATATGAGAATGTACACTATGTGGTCAAAAGTTTGTTGACACGTGACCATCACAATTGTATGTGCTTTTTGAACATCTCATACCGGATCCAGTCTCACCTTTTGCTGTTTTAATAACCTCTACTCTTCTGGGAAGGCTTTCCACTAGATCTTGGAATGTGGCTGTGGGGATTTGCTCATTCAGCCACAAGAGCATTAGTGAGGTCAGTGGGGTTGAGGAATCATTTTACGATGGGTAATGGAATGATACTTTTACACACACGCGCGCGCGCACACACACAAACACACACAAACACACACACACAAATTGATTGTATGGGAGATTTTACCTGGCCAATAAAATGTGCTGTAATAATAATAATAATAATCCATCCTCTATACTGCTTATCCTTCAGGGTCGCAGGGATACTGGAGGCTATCTAAGGGAGAATCTGGCACAAGGCGGGGTACACCCTGGACAGGGTGGCAATCCATCGCAGGCACATACACATACACACTCACACACCCATTCATACACTACAGACATGCCAATCAGCCTACCATGCATGCCTTTAGACTGGAGGAGTACCCAGAGGAAACCCCTGCAGCACGGGGAGAACATGCAAACTCCGCACACACAGGGCAACTGAACCCCCGACCCTGGAGGTGTGAGGCAAACGTGCTAACCACTAAGCCACCGTGCACGAAGAAGAATAAGAAGGATAAGAACAATAAGAGTCCTGCCGATAACGGAAGGCAGGAAATAACAGGGAGGCCCTCCTTCAAATGCTTTTCCGGTTGCGTAGAAAGTACCCAAAATCCCCTTGGGGATAGGCTGTTCGCTGTTCCATCACAGAAATAAAAACAAGTTAAGGCGCGCTCGTCTTACTTTCAGTTTCATATTTCTGAAACAAGTTGCCAGCTGGTTGGTGACGCAAAGCGGAGGGGCGTGGCTTACATTCTGACACATGCTGCCAACTGCTGGCAGAGCGGCTGTGCGTTTCTGCTCGTCTCATTCGCGTCTTTTCGATCTGGCGGAAAAGCAAAACACGGTTCACTCCGCTCATCTGCGACTCTTCCTACAATGGATGCAAGCGTTCTGAGTTTCTCTCTGACGTTTCTGACCGTGCTCGGCTTGGGCCGGTGTCTTCAAAGGATATATTATATCGGGATTCAGGAAGTGGACTGGAATTACGCACCAAGCGGAAAGAATCTAATCAATGGCCTGCAAATCGACCAAGACGAGTGAGTTCAAAAGTATTGCATTCAGTATTCAGAATCGCGATTAAAAAGCCAATAGACATCATTGCACATCTCAAGTGGGTTATTATTAGTAGTAGTAGTAGTAGTAGTAGTAGTAGTATTAATAGTAGTAGTAGTAGTAATAGTAGTAGTAGTAGTTGTACACAAAGCAGTTTTTTTCCCATTTTCTTCTGTTGTTTATGTTGTTTAGTGTAAACAAGACATATAGACGCATATAGTGTATTTATAGTGTTGATTTTATGCGTGCTTTTTCATTATCACAAAGTAAGAAAAATATCTGTAAAAAAAAGAATAAATCTTCTCTGAGTGTGATATTAAAGTTCTCATACATGCATGTGCCTCCAACCTTCTGCATCTTCAATTCAGTTCATATTCTGACCCCGCCTTTAACAACAGACATTCTCCCAAAACAGATGTTCAGAAATCCGGATGTATTTAGACTTCTAATGACGTCACATGTGTAAGACGATTTAATGAAATAAAATGACAATGAAACCTTGAGAGGAACCAGACTCGAAAGGGAATCCACCCTGTTGTGGGTGAAAACTGGATTCTGAATTATTACTCTGAACAGCTATGTTTACAGAAGAGGTTTTTAGGTACACATCTACATTATCGATGTGAGATTATTTACTGGAGAAAGGGTGAACTGTTTTTTGGGCTGTGCAATGTTTATAGTACACATGTGAGACCAGCTACAGAAACAGAAAGGGAGCCAAATATGCAGAAGCTCATTGTGAGAATTGGAAGTATCAGGATGAAAAGGTGTTTTACTCTGAACCGCTTTTGTTTGCCTCTCAGTTTTAATATAACTGTGCCTTCCTGTTTTTGGTATGAGTCTCTCAATTTTGCGTCTTGTTTTAGATTCTTATCTAAATATCCTGAGAGCAGGATGCACCTAACATTGTATATAATGCAGCCAAGCTTAATGCATGTGTGACTTGATGCTTGAGCACAAAACAGCATGGCATTAAAGGTACGGTTTGTAACATTTAAGTGTTTCGAGACCTGTAATAACCGTATCATTTCAATAATACCTGAGAAACAGAGATTCATGCAGTAATACTTTCTCATAGTGTGTTTGTTATTTAAGAAAGAGAACCTATAATGGTGATGTTTGCTGTACAAAAGCATTTATTTATCATTTATGGATGGAGTCTTCAGTGTCAGCGCTTTGTAACAATCAGTTTGTTTTCCTCCATGGGAAAGTCTTCAGGACAGAGGATTTCACGTTTCTGGTTATAATTAACTTCAGGAGAGAGAAAAACAGACGCTGGTTAGGGAACAGCTGTTTATAGCTGTTTATAACGTAAGTGATAACAGGAACAAACTTATTTCACAGACATGGTACAACATTAAATGTAACTATAAATGGTTAAAAAGCATGACAGTGGTGTCATTCGTTAATGCATTTAAAACTGTAACTTTTGCCAAATTATAAGCAGGACAAAACATAACTGTTATAAGAAAATAATCCATCACCCTGTAATGGAATATTTCCCATAACAGAACAGCTTTTCGGGATTAATTCCTTACTTCCTTACATGTAGGGATCATGTGTACATTTTTCCCACCTGAAAAAAAAAGCCTGTCCATCCCCACCCCACCCCCACAGAGCTACTTAGCTTTTCCTGTCATTCTTAAGACCACCCCTGAGGCATCCTGTGGCCTGTAATTCTGTCTGGGGCTAGTTAGTGACACAACAGGAGAAATTCCAAACACAGATGTTGGTACAATAAACGACAGATTTATTTACACAATACAAAACAGTGAATGAACAGTGAATACAGAGCTGTGTGGCATTGTTATAAATAATCCTTAACCTAATTCCTGCCTTTAAGTTTTGTGCATAGCTATAGATTTGGTGACACCTTCCATCAGGGCTTCACTAGTGGGGTGGAAGGTGGTTTCAATTATTGGGGCCCCCACTGGCCAGGGGGCCCTACTAAATCTTTATTCCAGTAGTTATAGTAGTTTTGCTTGTATTTTCTCATTTGTAAGTCGCTTTGGATAAAAGTGTCTGCTAAATGAATAAACGTAAATGTAATTTAAATGTAGTTATATATATAGTACTACATAGGCCTCTAGCTAATAAAGTTGTAAGTCCCACCCCTGCCAGTGAACAACACCAATGAGAGTTGAGGCTGCTCTGAGAACAGTTGAAGGAGGGGGGAGGAACATAAATCTGGGTACCATAAACGTAATGTAAAGAAGGAGAGGGAGGCCAGGAGAATTGCTGGATCCCAGTCTATCATGACCTTCTTTAACAAGACAGGTTAGTGCACTTTAGGGATGTCAATGTGATGGGATGCCGTGTCATGATCATTCCATTGACAGATTTACTTTCACAGGAATAGGACACCTTACCCACTGCCAGTACCATCACATCATTTTCTCATTACATGACTGAACGATTACGTGCTCAAAGTCCCCGTCTTTTTGCGTTTGTATGTAAATAGAGTTGGTTTGTACAACACTCGGGGGATGGGGGGTTGGGGGGAGAGATTACAGGGATTACAGACTTGCCGGCTGCTGATGTGACATGTCTTAAGATAACAATACTGTCAAGAAAAAGCGGATACAACTCACTTCTCTTGGATGGAGCCATTTATTAGCTTTTTGTAATAATATATTATGCAGTAGCACACATGGAGTCATTAAAGTGGTTTTATTTTACGTTTGAATGCATTCTTTTCCATTTCTGAACGTTTACTGCAGCTGTTAGACGCCAGACCTGGAATGACATACACCAGACTTTTTATTTTATATTGTTGGTACTTTTTTATTATTGTTATTATTTGTTTTGTTTTATTATTTTATTTATTTATTTATTGTCTTTTGTTATTATTTTATTAGCTTGTTTTGAATAATTGCTTTAGGGCTTTAAATTATGTTTCATAAGTTATCAATGGCTTAATGTCGTTGTTTTGATATAAACATTTAAAACTTTGTTTAATTATTTTGCTAGAAATCTCTATGCTTACATGGCATATATCAGATCATATTATGCCATATATGATATGGGTGGAGGGCGATGAGGGCCTGCATCAATATTTTTTCAGGGGGCCCAGACCTCCCAAGCAACGGCTCTGCCTTCCATGGCCAAGACTCTGACTTTAGCCTGTTTTGTGTTTTTTTACATCTGAATCAGAATTATTTTCTGCTATGATCCTTTGAGAAAGTGAGATAAAGAAAATGGGTCAGTATTAGAATAGTGCAAGGTTTTACCATGTTTGTCTAAGACTAGTTCTAATGCTAATGAGCACTTTAAACGTTGCCATAGGCTACAGTTGGAAAACCCCCAAGTGCTATCAGTATGGTGTCAGGTTCTCTGGGTGTATCTCATTAACAGACACTTAGCCTTATCCTAAGTAATCTTATGCGAATCCAGATCTCATTTTCAACTGACAGTGGTTAGGGATGTGATTAACTGGAAAACGGGCCGGGATGGATTATGAGAAGCCAAACCTTTTTGGCTGGAGTTGATCATAATCCATTCCTGTCTCTTTACACAGTTAAGCTCCACTCTTACCACTATTTCAGTGCAGCTTCTGGTTTATTCTACACAGGAAAAGCCTATTAAGCTATTTTACACTGCCTTACATTTTCACTTAAGATTCTCTTTCATTGACCAACATCATTTTGATTTATCATTACTTTAAATACTACCCTGTTGTTGTTTTTATTTATTTACCATTTTAAGGCATCTTAGATACCATCATATGGTTTAATTAATGTGCAATAATCATTTTATAACCATGAAACAACCATTAAAACTGATTTTCATCTGCAATTAAATTAAACTCACAGATTCATGATGGCCAACACATGTATGACTACTTTTTCCTCTTTTTTTTGTTACTCCTCTCATCTCTAAAGGCATGCCTCTATATTTCTGGACAGTGGTCCAGCACGGATTGGAGGGGTGTATAAAAAAGCTGTGTATAAGCAGTACACAAATGAGACTTTCTCTAGTGAGATCCTCAAACCAGAGTGGCTGGGCTTCCTTGGACCTGTGATCCGTGCAGAAGTGGGTGATGACATCGTAGTACACATGAAAAACTTTGCATCTCGACCATATTCAGTCCATCCTCATGGAGTCTTCTACAAGAAGGATTCTGAAGGTAGGACTGGTCTCTCTTGTTGTTTTTTTAAGCGTGTTCTGTGCTTTGTCAGCTATAATGTCTGATCGAGTGTGGGAGTGACTTTTTGCAAACATTTGCAATGGATTGCAGTGGATATTTCAGCAACATGTATGTGGTCTGGTGTTATATCGCATAGTGAATGGTTTACTTTGAAACTGAGCTGCAGAGCTTTGTATGCAGTTGACAGAGTGTATAAGCAGTTCAATGTGCTCATACAGACATCACCTCGATCTCTGATCTGATTACACTGCAGTGTGACTTTCTTAACTGTCAACAGATCAATATTTTCACTTATCGAGTACACATCTGTTTTTCCTACTCATACATCCGCCAACTGCAAACCTTCCGTCGCTCCACAGCACACGCCCCACCTACACAGTTGTGACAAACTATACTAAGACCAAGAGAAGCTGAGCATAGCTCTCATATCGAGAGCATTTTTTGCTTTTAGTACAACTGTTTTTGTATTGATTTTGTTTGTCCTTTTAAGGCTAATCGCCAAAGTACTTTAGGCCTCCCACTATTTCTATTGATTTATTTGATATTTTGAAAGACATAACGATTTGCTGTAAATATATTTATATATTTATAATATGGATGGACCTTTTTTTTTTTTTTACACTGAGTATAACTGTACTCCTCAGGAGAAATCCCAATGGCCTGACCTGTTTTGCACCTGATTTTGCCTGGTACACTTTTTTTTCTGCATGCGATGCCACCAAATGGTTGCCAAAGCCTTCACTTCCAAGATATTTTGACCCATATAAAAATAAACAAAATTAACATAAAATAGAATGTGGGGCATGGTGGCTTAATGGTTAGTACGTCTGCCTTGTACCTCCAGGGTTGACCGTTTGATTCCTGCCTCCGCCCTGAGTGCTCCGGTTTCTTGCGCCAGTCTAAAGACATGTGTTGGAGGCTGATTGGTGTTTCCAAATTACCTATAGTGTGTGAATGGGTCAGTGTGCGATTATGCCTAACGATGGGTCGGCACCCCGTCCAGGGTGTCCCCGGTTTGTTGTGTAGATGGATAAATACAGAATGTATATGCACTGAAGAATGGACAAGAAGTGGTGATGTGGAGCAGAAAGGGAAAGTGCACTAAAAAGAAAAGCCCTCCAAACGAATGCCAAAAAAATGCAGAAAAAAATCCTGTTGATTTTTCATGTTGTGCAAAAGTAGATGGGCGACAAGTTAAAGGTAAAAAAAACAGTAGCTGTGTTATGGTGTGTGGGGGTATTTATTTATTTTGCTGACACAGTTTCAGGTCCACTTGTCCCGGTATAATGAAGTATCAGAGCAAATCTTCAGACTGTTCACCTTTATCCTGTGTTGAAACATTTCTACCCATGGCAGTGGTCTCTTCCAGGATGACCCCGCTTCCATCCACAGGGCACGAGGGTTCACTGAATGGTTTGACCAGGATAAAAGTGACGTAAACATTTGCTATGGCCTTCACATTCACCAGCTGTCGTCCCGTTTGAATACGTATGGTAGATTCCTCCATTATCAAAACACCAAATGAGGGAATATCTTTGGAAGAATTCCCCCTGTATAGTTCCAGGGACTTGTAGAATCTATGCCAAGGTTGTTCACAAGTTGTTCTGACAGTATAAACTCTTAATAAGTCACATTATGTTAGTTTTTCTTTACTCCCGTCAGTAGTTGTCTTCCTTAATTATACTGTAGGTTTGCTCATTGTCCAGGTGTGTAGTTTTTGTGAATGCGTTTACTGCCATTGACTTACGTAGTCAGCGCTTATCTCAACATCTCACTTGAACACTCTGACTAGGCAATCTTGTTGACAGTGGTGCCAAAGTTCAGTCCAATGGGAAACTCTGTAAAAAAATTTCGAAAGCAGGGATATTCAGTTTAAAGGAAAACTCCCCAGCTTACCCAGGAAGCATGTTTTGAAGGAATACCTAACAGAAATCCAACCTCTGTGGTGTTTTCTGAGAGTCCGAACAATCAGGCAGAAGAAATATAGCCTGACAAACACGGTGAGAAAAGCTTGAAGCATGTCAAGACTACAGAAATATGCATCTTACACTGAGTGCAAAGCATTAAGAGCTCAACAACGACAACACCCAGATCTCATTTCTCATGCCCAAGAAGCCAGGTTGTGGGTCTCCTACCTAGTTTACTCCTTATTGTTAATGCTATTAAAATCATAAGAACTTGTACAAGCCAGCCCACAATAAGTTTGAAAGTTAGGGTAAGCTTCATTCTTAGGAAATCTTCATTTGTAGGAAATCAGTCCCTCCAGGGTTTTGTTTATTTTTACGATTGCAGAAATTAACACAAAATCAAGCAAACGCCACAATATTCGGAGGAGCTTGCAGTTTTTCTAAATTACCGCAGCTTTTTCAAAGCTTTGGGCCAGATCGCGTAATGTCCCGTCATCACGACGCGCATTCAGCCAAAGCCCTCTTCGATTCACGTGCATTGAACATGAGTACAGCTAAAAGGTCTCCAACACCAACTTACTGACAAACATCACCGCAAAAGACTGTGCAAAACAAAAAAACTCAGCAAATTGCATCGCAAATTGTGCAAAAAGCCGCAGCACAATCAAGCATTTTGGGCCGTAACAATCGCAAAAACACTCCTGTACAGACTGGGAAATTGTTGTTGATTGTTAGAAAGCCAAAACTACAGTATCTTGATCAATATCAAACTCATAGGCTTAACATGAATATCACCAGTAATACCTACTAGTGCACTTTATTATAGTATATACAGTACTCCACTGACTGCCTTTAGAATTTATTGTATATATATATATATATATATATATATATATATATATATATATATATATATATGTGTGTGTGTGTGTGTGTGTGTGTGTGTGTGTGTGTGTGTGTATGTATATATATATATATATATGTATTATATTAATTTAATTATGATATTGTGTAGAATTTATTTTCACCTTTTTCTCACTGTTATTTAGTGCACTTTTATTATATAACTATTTAATGATTTTATTTTGGATTTTTTATTTTGTTTCTCCATTTCTCTGTTGTTTACGTCACAATGTAAAGCTCTTTGAGCTACACTATAAATGTATATAAAAATATATTTGTCTTTTTTATGCCTATTGTACTACTTTAATGATAACACAGTTTGTATTATGTAGAATTCTGCTATTCTAAAACAAGTCTGATTTAGAGGCATTTCTCACTTAGACCTCATTTGGGTTTGTCTAACTGTTATTGGTTTCCTATGAGCATAAAATGCTAAGCATAAATAAAACTCAGAAATAAGTGTTTATAATAGACTTGCTGATTTTTTTTAAACATTTGTTTAATTCAAGATGTGTAGATTTGGCAAAGAAAATTGGCTAGCTCATGCTGTGTTCAACGTGGATGTGTGGAGTCCTCATTTTTGATTCAGGCTACAAAGTACAGAAAAACATCTGTGTTTGTCTTTCACCAGCGACAATCCAACTAGCTAATGGTAGTGATGCAAGTGATGTATTTACCTCCTCAAAATAGCAAAATGTATCATCTATGTTCTAGATTTAATAAGCTAATATGTTACTAGATTGACTGATCTATACAAGGTATAACCCTTTTAAAAGTAAATAAGTGCTACTTTGTTCTCCATTAATGCTGTGAGCAGACATGTTCATTTGACATCACAAACTCAGTGTTGAGGAGACCTTCCTGAGTTTCTGAGTAGGAATTTTGAGTTGGAGTAGGAAAGCTTAGTCAGAGCTTTAATCGAACACACCGTATTAGTTAGCTAATGATCGTTCTTGGTGTAACTTTTACCCAGATACTTACACATGACATGTCTTGCTAAAAAATGCTAACTGAGCTTACACCTCTAGAGTTCTCTAGGTTTCAGAAAGACTGTTGCTTTTCCACCTTCAACCTTCACTGTACAAATGTGCACAGCCCATTTCCTGCCACTTTTGTCAGCGCTAAAATGGTACCTTTCACAGCAGAAAAGGGGAACTTTGAGTTGAGGTGGCATTTTCTTTAGTATTTTTTTCAGTACTAGCTGGCTAGTTAGCTATGATCCTTCACTGTGTAACCTTTACCCAGATACTTACACATGAAATCTTGCCAAGCAATATTAAGTGTGCTTACACCTCCAGAGTTCTCTAGATTTTAGAAAGAATGTTCGTTGACCACAATGTGTGCTGTTTACCAGGTGCATTATATCCGGATGGTACATCTGGTCGAAATAAAAAAGATGATTCTGTGGGTCCTGGTGAAAGCTATACGTACACTTGGAGCGTGACAGAAGAGTTTGCCCCTACCAAATCTGACCCCTCCTGCCTCACCTGGATCTACCACTCCCATGTCGATGCACCTAAAGACATTGCATCAGGACTTATTGGAGTTCTGCTCACCTGCAATAAGGGTAAATTTAGGGAAACACCCAAAAGTGTTTAAGTATTTACCCATACAAACATATATGCTTGAACACTTGTATTCTTCTGCTCTCAGGAGTCCTAGACAACTCGGGAACTCGACGCTTTGATGTGGATCAGGAGTTCTTCCTGATGTTCAGCGTGGTAGATGAAAACCTGAGCTGGTACCTTAAAAACAACATTGAGAGGTTCATACCTGATGCTGTTAATCTTAAAGACAATGAAGAATTTCATGAGAGCAACCTCATGCACGGTAAACAGTTTTAAGAGCAGTGTCTAATCAAAGGGTTAAATAAGTGTATCCAAGACTCATTTTTTTAAAAGTGTGATACAAAAGCAGGGTTTATGTACTGTAGATAGATTCAAAGTTGAAGGGGGAAGTCCATTCTCTGAGTTTCAGTATGGAAACATCTTTTAATTCACAGCAAATTCACTGTGTGTCATGTGGTTTCGGGTTTAACTTCCCTAAATGGTTTCCTCTCTTTCTCCAGCAATCAACGGTTATGTTTTTGGTAACTTGCCACCGTTAAACGTGTGTGTCGGACGCACTGTGTCTTGGCATCTCTTCGGCATTGGAAATGAAGTGGATATTCATTCTGCCTACTTCCATGGCCACACTCTGCTTGACCGGGGTCACCGTACTGATGTGCTCAGCCTATTTCCTGCCACTTTTGTCACGGCAAAAATGGTTCCCATGACAACAGGAAAATGGATGTTAAGTTGCCAGGTTAATGACCACATGCAAGGTATTTATTCCTGGGTGGGTTTATTTTCAATATAAGTTGCACAGTGGATTTAACATGCAACATGCCAGTTTTTTTTGCAGTTTATGTTTTCTTTTCTTGTCAAAATGCCTGGGGAGGAGAAACTAAAAGTAAAGAGATTAAGCACACATCGTCCAGTCAAAGTACAAATTACACGAGAATACCGACGACAGAGCCATACGTTTAGTGTGAATTAATGGCGCTATCTTTTTAATGCTCCAAATTTTTGTATCTGTATTCAGACCTAAACCTGAAGTGGGCGTGGCCTAAAACATTATAAATGCATCACGCAACATGCTGTTTGTTTGTCTTTCAAACTTTATATCTTAGCATTTGATAACACGTGTATGAAAGTAAAAACCTCCTGTTTATACAATGTTTTATTGTGTTTTTGTTTTGTTTTTTTGTGGCATGGGATCCCAAAAAAAGCTTGCAAAAAAAAAGTATCTGTTTAGAACACATTATTTATTCAATATGAATAATATATTCGTATTTAGTTATATCCTTTGTTTAGTGGAGAGGATTTAAATATTTTTGTTTAAAATCAAAGGGTTCGGTCTTTTCTTTGGTCTGTTTACCATGTTTGGTTTTCAAAAGAAAAATAGCATGAGCCTTGTAGAGGATTACGGACTTTAAACAAAATTAGAAATCATATATGCACCCGAACGCCTTCTTGCCTTTAGATATGTGTGTAATAGTATGTATGTTTAAGTGGATTATGAATCAGAGCACTGCCTTACACCATTTTCCCCTTGGTTCTGTTCCTCTCTGCTGAGTAGCAGGTATGCAGGGCTTCTATGAAGTGTCTTTATGTGGGAAGGATGATGCGGCACCCACAGTGACTCCTGGCCATGAGAGACATTTCTATATTGCTGCTGAAGAGCAGATTTGGAATTATGCCCCCTCTGGGATCAATCAATTCACAAATGAAAGGTTGGATGAGAAAGAAAGGTGACTATATTCACAGGCAGTTGTTCTGTGATCACACAATAACTCACTCTATAACTATATACACAGTCATACACTCAGTAAGAAACAATCTAGAGCACAATGCACTTGTATGGTTAATGTTTCTCTGTCTGCAGTGATGCTGCAGAATTCTTCAGTAAAGAGGAAGGCAGGCTGGGCGGGAGCTACTGGAAAGTCAGGTACATTGGATACCACGATGACACGTTTACCACCAAGACTGAGCAACATGGCTCAGAACATCATCTTGGCTTTCTGGGTAAATGTAAACATTATTTTGTAGACATGCGCATGCAATGACTGGATGTAGCCCATCTGCTACTATGCAGAGTGTGATATGATGAAAATGGCATCAAATGTTAGCCAGTGGCATTCTAGTTGAGAAAAAAATGCAGAAATTAAACCAAATATTCACACATTTTATATATTCATTTAAACATATGTGAAAATCGCCATTATTGTGAAATCTCCTGAAATAATAGCATTACAATGAGTACGCTTCTGTAATACAGTATTGTGAATTTTTGTATCGGGGGGTCACGTTCCCTGCATCTTTGCTACAATCCACAGGTCCAGTCATTAGAGGAGAATCTGGAGATGTTATTGTGGTAACCTTTCGGAATATGGCATCAAAAAACTACAGCATTCAACCTCATGGTCTGTCATATGATAAACCTTACGAAGGGGCCACATATCAGGATGGTAAGACATACACAACCTTAGGTTTTCCAAATGAGAAAACAATACATTGGAAACGTTCTCTTTAGATTTGTTAATGCCCTTATATACATGCATGTATATCATATATATATATATATATATATATATATATATATATATATATATATATATATATATATATATATATATATATATATATATAACCCTTTCCAGTCAAGTGAAGACATCTTACTCTTCATTTTGACATCCTTAGGTACTCAGAAAGCAGGGGCCAGTGTGGCCCCAGGTGAGACATTTACATATCGATGGCAGGTGAGAGAAGGCCCCTCGGACAGTGACCCACCCTGCCTGTCATATTTGTATTACTCAGCTAGTGATCCTGTCCGCGACACCAACTCTGGTTTGGTGGGACCGTTACAGGTGTGCAAGAAAGGAGTTCTGGATGAGAGTGGTCGACAGGTACTCTCCCATACACGTCCCAGTCATCGATTCATTTGATGTATTACTCCAGCAACGGAGTTACAGTGGCTTAGTGGTTAGATGTGTTTGGTTGGCTTCACACGGGGTGGGGGAGAGGGTGGCGTGTCGGGTGAATGTTGGCAGTTAAGCTGAGAGTCTCCACAAGTGAACGTAATTTACTTTGAAATTGAACAAAGCCTCACTGATGTCGATGTTCGTTCAGTAACATGAATGTGTATATGCGTGTTCTGTAGCATATAGGGTCGGAGGTGCAGAAAGAGTTTTTCGTACTCTTCACTGTGATCGACGAGAATGAAAGCTGGTACCTGCAGAAGAATATTGATGAGTTTGGTAGTGATCAGTCAGACGAGGAAAACCAAATATTTCAGGAGAGCAACAAAATGCACTGTAAGCACTGCCACTGTGTGTGTACCAAATATGAAATTGTAATATGTACAATATATCTGTACATGTTAATTTAGTCTGTTACAATGTAAAGGCCCAGCTTCCTTTACTCTGTTCAACCCACTGTGTGTGTGTGTGTGTGTGTGTGTGTGTGTGTGTGTGTGTGTGTGTGTGTGTGTGTGTGTGTTCCCTCTCAGGTGTAAACGGTTTCATGTACGGGAATCTTCCTGGCCTTGATTTGTGTGAGGGGGACCATGTTGTGTGGCACATGCTGGGCTTGGGCACAGAGGTGGATCTCCACGGCGTTTACTTCCAGGGAAACACTTTTCAGCGGGACAGAACTACGCAAGACACACTCAGCCTGTTTCCTCACACCAGTGTCACCGTCTCCATGATACCAGACAACAACGGTAATCTAGTCTAGAGTCTTATTTTAAAAAAAATTATAATAATAATCAAAAATAGTCCATAAATGTCTAGAAGTATTTTTTTCTTTCTGAATTTAAATGACATCATTGATTCATTCTAATCTGCTGACGTTTTACAACTTTCCTCTTTGACTCTAGGTGTTTTTGGGCTGAGCTGTCGTACAACTGATCACTACCGGGGTGGCATGCTCCAGCTGTACACCGTCAAAAGCTGCACACCGAGCCAGAAACCTCAATCGGAAGGTACGACCTTCCAACCTGATGTATATTTCTACTTAGCTGCTGAAGAAGTGGTTTGGAACTATGCCCCAAACCGGACATGGGAGTTGGAGAAACATCACACGACTCTACATGACAGGTCAGTGTCGGTCACTGATATCCAAAACTCCTTCAGAGCTGAATAACACATGAAATACTGTCTCACATCTGTACACAAAGTGTTTATTCTCTATTTTTCTGTTTTTTCCTTCTCCCTCTCAGCCCTGGAAATGTTTTCCTCAGTAAATCTGCGAACCAGATTGGCCCTGAATACAGAAAGGTGGTGTACCGTCAGTAC
This sequence comes from Ictalurus punctatus, assembly GCF_001660625.3. Classification (NCBI taxonomy): domain Eukaryota; kingdom Metazoa; phylum Chordata; class Actinopteri; order Siluriformes; family Ictaluridae; genus Ictalurus; species Ictalurus punctatus. The sequence goes on along the minus strand of NC_030438.2, from coordinate 6,534,997 downwards.
ACAGATGACACCTTTGCAACCAAGAAGCCCAGAGGTCCTGATGAAGAGCATCTAGGCATTCTGGGTACTTTAAACCTGTGACCTTAGAAGTGCAGTTTTTACACATTAGGTTTAATAAAAAGCATTGTGTTGGTTAGGGCAAATTTCGCTTTGTTAATACTATTTGAATGAAAGCAGGCCTTGAATAAATGCATGTAATTTTATGAGCACATGTAGTGATTAGTAATTTGGGATTCAGTCTAACAGTGTGTTGGATCTTAATAATAATAATAATAATAATAATAATAATGAAGACGGTTCTACTTGTTCTACTTGTTCTACTTGTCACAGAAATAAAGGTCCTAAACTGTAAGTTTCCTTGTTGCTAGGGTCAAGGGGGTGTCTTTTGTGTTACTACCGAGAGTGTAGTTTTCATCTTTTTTTTTCCAGGTCCCATTCTCAGGATGGAGGTTGGTGAGAGGGTCCAGGTTGTGTTTAAGAACAAAGCGAGTAGGCCATATTCAGTTCATGGTCATGGTGTGAAGACCATTGAGAAACACCTGGAACCTGTTCCTCCAGGTACACCACAGACGACTATTACTGATACATCTCTGATACATTGTGCAGACGTTGGTGCAGTTTATTATTGCAATGTACTTTGCATGCTAAATACTATTTTGTGTGTGTGTGTGTGTATGTGTGTGTGTGTGTTGTAGGTAATGTTATAAGGTATAACTGGACTATCAGTTCAGGTCCTGGACGCACTGAGCCCAACTGCATAACCTTTGCTTATTACTCGTCAGCTGACTACGTCAAGGTACAACGCTGTATGCTTATTTGATGTGTGTTATTAACACTGTGTCTGGAGAGGGCTAGTTTATTGTTTTTATTCTTTTCATTAAAAGGAAAATAATGCATGCTGATGTTTGTCTGATTTTTTATTGTGTCTGTTGGACTGGGACAGGATTTGGCGAGTGGTCTGGTTGGACCATTGGTAGTGTGTCGTAAAGGGACTCTGGACAAAGACAGAAGCCGAAGCGATGTGGATAAAGAATTCGCTCTGCTCTTCATGGTGTTTGATGAGAACGAATCCTGGTATCTGGAGGACAATATAAAAACATACCTGCACAAGGACCCAGAAACTTTTCATATACACGACGAGAAATTTATGGAGAGTAACATGATGCACGGTTAGTCACTTCTGTCAGTGCATTCGATTGAAATCATAAACCCTATTCACAAAGCTTCAGGAAGTTTTTTTCTTGCTGCTGTCACCTCTGGTTTGCTCGTTAGGGATCTAAATTTACATTCAGAGCTCTGTAAAGCTGCTTAGTGACAATGTATATTGTATATAAAAGCACTATACAAATCAAGTTGAATTGAAATGATTTCTAACGATGTCCTTTTCACCATATGCTAATCAGGTATTAATGGAAAGCTGTATGCTAACCTGCATGGATTGAAGATGCAGCAAGGAGATCAGACTGAGTGGTATTTAATGGGGCTGGGAAACGAGATTGACATGCACACAGTACACTTTCACGCTCAGAGCTTCATATACAAGGTACACGTTTATTTAACTATATCAATGTGTTTTTATATCAAACGTTCTACAGAGTCCACTCTGTAATTTATATCTCTTCTCTCCTCTCTCAGACCGATCACCCCCACAGAGCTGACGTGTATGACTTGTTCCCAGGAACATTTAAGACTGTGGAACTGGTAGCTGGAACTCCTGGAACGTGGCTCCTTCACTGCCATGTGACAGACCACATCCATGCAGGCATGGAGACGACCTTCACCATCGACGGTTAGATTTACATAAGTCTTGGATGCATTTTTAATATACGCCTGGTATGGGAAATCTTCTGAGACACTGGTCTTAGTGGTAATATTAATGTTTTCGAGATGTGTCATGCCGGAAAGATGAACAATCAAATCTAGCATAGAAGATGTTTCACTGGGATGTTTATTTTTGTCTCAACAACAGAATTTTAATATGTAATACTGTTCAATTTGTTAAAAATCGGTATAATAATTTTAAGGTTGGCTAATGTTAACTGTAAATTGACTGAAAATTATCTAAATAACCCATTTCCCAATTATTAACCGATAATAAAGCATTAAGATGAACTGCCATCCCATTCAGGGTGTATTCCCAACTCAAACCCAGTGTTTCCAAGATAACCCTGGAACCCTGACCGGATAAAACTGGATAAATCTGATGAGAACGAGTGAATAAACGCTCAGCAGCTACACTCTCAGAGAAATAAAAAAGCATAGTAGGGATGTAAGCAAATATGAGTACATTATTTTGAATGCACAGATCATACGCTCTAAAAAGATACAAATACGAGGTGCACTCTTTGTTGTTTGAAGAAAGCTCGCCGGGTTCGCTTTCACTCTGGTTGAAAGTAGATCCATCCATTGGGACTGGAATCCTGTGCAAACGAGACATTTTTCCTCTCATGCCGTTGTTTAGTAACTGCCTAGTCAGGGTCAGGGTGGTCTAAATTACGCCAATGGATATTGAAAATATCTATAACTAAAATCAGGTACAACTGATGTGAACACACCGTTCTGACCATGTTGGCATTTCTACCACGGCCATAATAAAAGCCATGCCCACTTCAAATTTTAATCTGATTTAAATATAGATATTGGCATTACACCCCTAATACATAGCTAAATAAATCAATACAAATCATGATTCTGTAATACCATGATATATTATACAATTATCCTATATCAATTACCCTTAAAGCTGTATTTATGCCAACAATATTTTTAGGAGTGCTATTCTGTGCTAAAAGCACACACAAGCTCATTTCCATTGATCAGAATAAAGACTGTAATTTAATTAAACTTATTTTTATTCATCCCAATACAGCGGCAGATTCAAAAGTAGAGAACCCTAAGGGAAATGGTAGCTCCATTTCGCTATAATATACCACACAATCAATGATGTACTCTTTTTCCTTTGTTATGTACATGCATGTTACGTTGAAATGATTTTTTTAAAATCCACTGTTTTTCAGGCTGCACATGTTTGCAGAGTTTTCCACGAATGCTACTATTCATCACAGTTGCTTTCTGGCTCCAGTGACTCAGAAGAGATGTTTAAAATCGATGTCATTCCAAACTGTGGTTTCGACAAAGACGTGGGAGGCAGAAAAGTACACAACACATGAATGCACTAGACATGAAGTCATTTTTCTACATTTATGGATACTTGGAAAGTTGACAAGGACAAGAGACTCAGGAAGAATGCTTTAAGTAGTGTTTTTTTCCTAAGCAGGTTTACAGGTGTAGGTTTTGTTTTTTTGTTTTTTTTTTGTTAATGAATGAGAACAAATATGAACAGTGGCATAGCCAGGAATTCTGAGCTTTATAGTTAAATGAACTGTGGCGTGCTCGTGCATTTTTGAAACATATCTACAATGTTTTCATGAACACTGAAATGATTAAGCAAGAACAAATGACCGGACTGCTGTGGATCTTGGATTTAGACTTTATTTCACATATCACAAGCTTGGGGCTGCACTGAAGTTGTTTGATTATGTTCCAGACTCAAAAAGTGTTAAATTATGTTTGCTGACAAATTACCCCATCTTGTGTTCTCATATCTTCAGTATTTTAAGTGCAAGCATATTATATCTGTATGTTCCAACATTTACGTCCAGGTGTACATTTCTACAAAACGTAAACTGATTACTTAAAATATCACTCATGCAAGTCAACATTTCTGTTTACATCCAATTTTATTTCCCTCTGCCTCTTTTCTTCCGAAGCCTAGCAATGAAAAAACAAGTTAGGGATACACTGTAAAACCGAGTACCTTCAAGAATTTTAAGTTGATAAATCAAATTCTTTAAGCCAAATACACTTAAATATAGGGCTGCACAATTAATCGAATATCGATCGCGATTACAATTTTGACTGCCCACGATTAAATGAACATGATCGACTTCGATATTAACGTTTAAAGTTCGTCCTTCGCTCATAGATCAAATCAAGTGCTTCCTACACTTACAGCCAATCACCATAGAGCGGACCAGGGATGACGTCATTTTGTATTGCCAAAACCCCGAAACGGAGTTAGGATTTTAGCCCTCTAGCGGCCAGTTTCGCTTCGAGCTCCAGCACTTTGAGCTGGGAGAAATCATGACATTAACATGCTGCTGAATGGGGACATTAAACGTCATCGCGCCGAACGGGAAAAAACTTTGCAGATAAACTCAGGGCTCTACAGTGCGACCATTTCACTCGCATTTGTGACTGAAAAGTATTTTGTGCGACTGTGAATAAATATTTATTCGCACCGGTGCGAGTAACCTGTTCAGAGTTGTAGAATACAATCGGAATAAAAACTACAGGAAGTCCAAAATGCATCTACAGTTACTTTCACACTGCTCTCCATCTCCTCTCAGTCAACCAAACAAGTGTGTAAATACTGCAGAGAAGCCATTATGATGACAAGTAACTCTCTACATCATCCGCTTCAACTTCCCGATCTCACAACCGCCATCTTTTATTGATCCCGCAAAATGACCTGAACCGCTACTGTGAGCTGCTCGTGTAGAAACAGCGGCTCCGTGCGGAGTAAATTATTAATAATGCTAATGCTACAAGGTGGGTTTAATTCAAACTTCTTTATTAAAAAATTCCTCACCAGTCATAATCAAGAGTAGCAACTGTTCAGTCTGTAAACATACAGGACACTGGACACTCCTTCACTAACCGTAATTCACTTCATTTAAATTCACGGTTGCCAGATATCACTAGAAAAATCAACATTTGCCATTTTTTGTTGCCATGCTTTGAAATACCCTCCCCACACACACACACACACACACACACACACACACACACACACACACACACACACTAATTATCAACAGACATGGAACACTGTATTGGGGAAACCCATCTAAAATTGATAAACAAACAAAAATAAAACTTAAAATGTAAAGACAGAAAATGTGCTTAGTTATAAATAAATCACTTAATACAAAAAATATATATAATTTCATAAAATATAAATAAAATGAGAAATGAAATAATGTTTAATTACTATGGGTTGCATTTAATATCAATTTGACATTAAGCTTAGTTCGCTATTTCCTTAGAAAGCTATTAGCCTTTTTCCTAATATGGATCATTTTTTGTGTTAGTCTACTCTTAATTAGGATTCTTTATTGTTTTTAAGATATTTAAAAATAAATATTTTACGCTTGTTTATTCATCAATTAACCAACAGTATCTCATTGCTATTATTTTAACTCAATTAACAATGACCACGAGCAGAGAGCTTACATTTAACTGTTTATGATCTCCTGATTAAAGTTTAAACAAAAAAAGATTGGTATCTGGATCATATCATCTGTAAAAATCCTGATGGGAGCATCAGTAATGAACACCATTAAACTAAAGCGCTTTGCATCTGACGGGTAAATGAACTCACCCAATCACATCCTATATGAGATTATTCAGATATATACACAAGCAGACTTCAAAGACTGAACATTGATGTTTATTGTATGTGTGTTATATTGTGGCATGAGAAAATGTGATAATAATAAATGTGATAGTAATAAATGTGAAAGTGCAATAAGAATATGTTGTCACTCAAATCAATTAATAATCGTGATAAATAATCGAGATCTCAGTATTGATCAAAATAATCGGGATTATCATTTTGGCCATAATCGTGCAGCCCTACACGATGACAACAATAACATATGACATAAAATTCTATATTTGTGATGATTCAAACTTGCGATGAATTTGTGATGATTCAGTGGGGAGGCCATTGTTGTCCAGAACAACTGAGAAGACACACACAGCCCAACCAGGAGACCAAATTGTTGTGAAAATTAGCAAGTAAACACTCACAGACCTCTGAAGTTCCTCTGAAGTTAAAAAAAAGGGGGCTATTACAGAAAGATGGTTAATACAGGATAGAATAATTCAGGATAGATTAATGAGAGCGCTCTGAAGCGCTTGTGCTGAACCACTACTATAGATATGAAACGCAGAGCACGACACACTTTTGTGTACCGATAAGAAGTGGTTTGAGGAAGTTCAAACAGGCTTTCTTTCAGGGTCTTAGAAGATGAATCTTGAAAAGAAGAACATGTCTGTGTCTCTGTATGGCAGATAAACATTCTGTACCTATCTAAGTGACATGACATGGCCTTCTTAGGCGTTATCCTCTGATGAGAATGAAACAGAACAAGAACAAAACTATTACAAAGTAAAAATGAATAATTTCCCTCAGAGGTGTACCCCGCCTTGTGCCCGATGCTCCAGGTTTCCCGACACCCAGTAATATAAGCAGTATAGAAAATGGATGGATATACATTTTATATTTCTCAATCAATCATTACAGTCTCTTATGAACTTGGGAATTTCTGTAATATCCACTGAAAAGTTAAAAGTGTACGGTGCAGCATTGTTTTGTCATAAGTTGATATAATCATACCTGAATGATGAGCCTACATACATAAACATCTAAAGAAAAACAGACTGCATTTCAATCAAAATGTTCCAGATTATGGGTTTACCATATTGTAGTGTTACAACCTGGAACCTGGAACTGACTTTTATATTAAAGTGGGGGATCAATACACACTAAAATAATACGTAATACAATAAAAACACAATTTGTTAAAATTATTTACAAAACAACAACAAAAACATTACAGTTGTTATTTCAGAAGTATTCATCCCCATTGCTATGAAAGTCCAAAGTTCGTTGGAGAGACACAAGGCCACAGCTTCACATTTTTAGTTTGTTCATGAAGAGTTATATATTAGCACATTTTGTCATAATTGATGGCCTAAAGTCTTTCGTCCTGCTAGAGGAATAACAGTGACCCCGCGGGCGGTATGGTTGCCACTGTTGACCTAAACGTTCACCTACAAAGCATGCCGAATAGTGTCGTAACTATTTACCGATACACGTTAATACGCACCAAGACTTTACTTTGGGATTGAACGACGTCACAGGCACGGGTTACTCTGATTGGATAAATTTACGCGAGCTCATTGAAAATTCATGAATTTGTCCGGCGCCCCCTCCTGCCCAGTCTCCTGAATGTAAACGCTTCGAGGCCGGTGCGTGCGCGTAACGGTTCCTGACCAGTTTTAACGGCTCTGAGAAGCGATAAGGGATCAGAGAACTATCAAAAGGAACCACATAGCAGGTGTATGTGTTCATATGTAGTAAATATTTCACACGTGATCAAGTAGCTCTTAGAAATTACTTTGGGTCTGTTTTTGTTTGATTATTTAGGGTACAGCCAGGTTGCTTGACAACTCTAACAGTCAATTTTGATAACATTAATGCTATAGCTTGTTATTGTTAGTGATTTTCAGCTGTTACTGAAGATGAATGTGTTATGTGTTAGCTAGCCACCTACTATCTAGTTAGTGCTAGAGAGTAATTGTTACATTCAGTCTCCTTTTTTTCTCCCATCTTTGTACAAATCTTTTTAGCTGGTATGGAAATTGTTGATGCAACTTCTGCCACCTTGATCAACCCCACCTACTTCCCTGGCAAGTTGTGGCGTTTGGTGAACGATCCACATATTCACTCAATCTGTTGGGACGCCAGCGGGGAAGGGATACTTGTCCATCAGCAACCCTTTGAAGCTGAAGTGCTATCGTCCCAAACCAGGCAGGTGACCGAGTACTTCAGAACGACGGACTTCATCAGTTTCGTTCGCCAGCTGAACCTGTACGGTTTCAGGAAAGAACGCGCAGACCGTGACATCTCACAGAAGCAAACCGACATCTCTACCATTAAGGTCCAGCTGCACCGCTTTTACAACCCGTATTTCAAACGGGATAAGCCTGAGCTTCTGCTCAATATACAGCGACGCACGCCTCTCAACAAGGCCAAGCTGTAGTTTTTATTATTATTATTATCTAACATTAGATAACATTAGCATATGATTGTGTTTGTGTTAAATAAGTGAACATCTTCCTCCATTTTAACAGCCCAAAAGAGGGTGGTGCAATTTACTGGCTGTAATTCATAATGAGAATAAATTAAAATAAAAAAATGTAATTCCTTATTTCATTGGATGTGTGGCATGATTATGCAGTCCATTGCCTCACTACTGGTTTGGGAAAGCTCCCAAAGCTTGGAATTGCTACTCACATTAACAGCTGTCCTTAAAGGTTCTCAATAGGAAATTGGGAATTACAGTTTTTCTCATATGATGTGAATGCAGCATTAACCAGCTCTTATGAATGTAACTAATGTGAACCAATTTTTTTGTATTAATAAATGGTACCGATTTTTTCTTATCTTTCTGATTGTCCTTACATTTCATATCTATCTAATGCTAAATTATACTTAATAGAGACTGTGTTTTGATCCTAATATAAATATAGAATCTCTAGAGTCAATGGAAGACAGATTTTCCCGCATAACAGCTACCCATATGTGGAGATTGGCATGCAAACATGCAACCTCTGCACACACACAGGTCAGCCCTGATCAGTGTCCTGACTACTGATAGTGCAGTCAGAGGGGGTGTGTGAAATGTAAAAAACAAATCATGATTAAAAATAAATAAATAAATATTTGTCCACTGATCTGTGATAAAAATGTAATTATCGTATGATTCCAATCATTACAATGATTTTTATAGTCAGTATTGCTGAATTTGTGTATTTTCCTGTTCAAATACGGGGAAAGACACGAAGGGAGGCAACGACGAGCTGAGCCTCCTCTCGGATTGCACAATCCCTCACAAGCTGGGTTGAGCTGCTCTTTTTTTTTTGGCTCAACTTGAGCATCTGCAATTGATCTCTCTGTGTGCCACCAATGTAATGTTTGTACACACTTGTATTATATGTCCTCACATTCCATAGTCTAGGTCATGTATTTCACGAATGTGTATAATAGGGCTGCACAATTAATCGAATATCGATCGCGATTACGATTTTGACTGCCCACGATTAAATGAACATGATCGACTTCGATATTAACGTTTAAAGTTCGTCCTCCGCTCATAGAAAACTCCAGATCAAATCAAGCGCTTCCTACACTTACAGCCAATCACCATAGAGCAGAGCAGGGGTGACGTCATTTTGTAGCGCCAAAACCCCGAAACGGAGTTAGGATTTCAGCCCTCTAGCGGCCAGTTTCGCTTCGAGCTCCAGCACTTTGCGCGAGGAGAAATCACGACATTAACATGCTGCTGAATGGCACTACAGAGGTTGTCGGGGACATTAAACGTCATCGCGCCAAACGGAAAAATTTTTTTGCAGATAAACTCAGGGCTCTACAGTGCGACCATTTCACTCGCATTTGTGACTGAAAAGTATTTTGTGCGACTGTGAATAAATATTTATTCGCAACGGTGCGAGTAACCTGTTCAGAGTTGTAGAATACAATCGGAATAAAAACTACAGGAAGTCCAAAATGCATCTACAGTTACTTTCACACTGCTTTCCATCTCCTCTCAGTCAACCGAACAAGTGTGTAAATACTGCAGAGAAGCCATTATGCTGACAAGTAACTCTCTACATCATCCGCTTCAACTTCCCGATCTCACAACCGCCATCTTTTATTGATCCCACAAGATGACCTGAACCGCTACTGTGAGCTGCTCGTGTAGAAACAGCGGCTCCGCGCGGAGTAAATTATTAATAATGCTAATGCTACAAGGTGGGTTTAATTCAAACTTCTTTATTAAAAAATTCCTCACCAATCATAATCAAGAGTAGCAACTGTTCAGTCTGTAAACATACAGGACACTGGACACTCTCCTTCACTAACCGTAATTCACTTCATTTAAACTCACGGTTGCCAGATATCACTAGAAAAGTCAACATCAGTTGACATGTTTTGATTTATCCCTCCCAAAATACCCAATTAACAGCAGACATGGAGCACTGTACTGGGGAAACCCATCTAAAAGTGATAAACAAACAAAAATAAAACTATTAAAATGTAAAGACAGAAAATGTGCTTAATTATAAATAAATCACTTAATATAAAAAAATAGATATAATTTCATAAAATATAAATAAAATGAGAAATGAAATAATGTTTAATTACTATGGGTTGCATTTAATATCAATTTGACATTAAGCTTAGTTCGCTATTTCCTTAGAAAACTATTAGCCTTTTTCCTAATATGGATCATTTTTTGTGTTAGTCTACTCTTAATTAGGATTCTTTACTGTTTTTAAGATATTTAAAAATAAATATTTTATGCTTGTTTGTCAATTAACCATAAGTTTCTCATTGCTATTATTTTAACTCAATTAACAATGACCACGAGCAGAGAGCTTACATTTAACTGTTTATGACCTCCTGATTAAAGTTTAAACAAAAAAAGATTGGTATCTGGATCATATCATCTGTAAAAATCCTGATGGGAGCATCAGTAATGAACACCATTAAACTAAAGCGCTTTGCATCTGATGGGTAAATGAACTCACCCAATCACATCCTATATGAGATTATTCAGATATATACACAATATACACAGAGCGGTTCGAGAACTGACTCCAGCCCAGAACCATGACAGTGGAAAATGTCTAATAGTGTAGCTTTAAATATATTTAAGAGGAGCAGACTTCAAAGACTGAACATTGATGTTTATTGTATTTCTTTACAAGGTGGAAAAGGTTAACATTTGTTTTTTTGCATACAGTCTGTAAAATGAACTGAAAATATTAAATTTAGTTTATCAGAAGGTAAATTAATGTGTCATGGCTCACACTATGTTCCTAAATTCTGTCATAATTGACCAGCTCAAGTTATCTCATGCCTACTTGTGTGTTATATTGTGGCATGAGAAAATTTAATAAATGTGAAAGTACAATAAGAATATTATGTCACTCAAATCAATTAATAATCGTGATAAATAATCGAGATCTCAATATTGATTAAAATAATCGGGATTATCATTTTGGCCATAATCGTGCAGCCCTACTTAAATATAACAAAAATGTAACTCAAGCTTTGTAATTTAAGTGCATTTGGCTTAAAGAGATTTATCACCTTAATTTTTTTTAGGTAATTGGTTTCTTCAAATTTTTTGAGTTAAATGAACTTATCCGGCTTTACAGTGTACATGTAAAATTATTATTATTATTATTATTGGCAAGAAAGATGAAAAAATTCAGAGGTGATGAGGAGGTGGACTGTTTTCACTTTGGCGTTGGATCACAGTTAAAGAGAGGATTAATTCCAACAGTAAAATATTGGCCATGAAAATTTCTATTCAACATGTCGTAAATGTACTTATGATGTGGTGAATAGAAAATTTCACTCACTATATATAATGAGTCTTTATTAGTCACATATACATTACAGCACAGTGAAATTCTTTTCTTCGCATACCACAGCATGTTAGTAGGTTGGGGTCAGAGCGCATGATACGCCTCTATATATATGAGCTGCAAAATGTTAATAATTTTTCAAAACGGATTTTTACATATAGTTCTCAAGACACAATAATGAGTGACTTTACACAAATGAACCAGTTCAAAAGTTTACACACGCTTGATTCTTAATCCTGTGTGTCGTTACCTGGATGATCAATGTTTTGTGATAGTTCTTCACGAGTCCCTTGTTTGTCCTGAGCAGTTAAACTCCCCACTGTTCTTCAGAGAAATCCTCCAAGTCCTGCACATTCTTTACTTTTCCAGCATCTTCTGCAGATTTGAGCCCTTTCCTTTTAACAGCGACTATATGATGTTGAGATCCATCTTTTCTCACTGAGGACGACTGAGGGACTCGTCTCATACACGACTATTACAAAAGGTGCAAACGTTCACTGATGCTCAAGAAGGCAACACGATACATTAATTTTATATTTATATTTATTTTTTATTTTTTTAACCAGACGTCCTCCGTGTTTATTATATAATTCTCACTCGCTCCCCAATGTGCGACCTGAGAGGATGGTAGAAAACATAAACGCTGACCATCACTCAGTGCTTTTTACTTCGGAAGTGTGCCGTTGTGACAAAACTGGTGGCATTTCCATTTTAATTACATGTAACGTGTTAAAGCACCCGTATATACTCCCTCATAAACTCCTCACATTTAGTAACCTGAACTCTGAGAGATGGCAATGCTTCCTGCTGCATGTCAACTGAGTAACTACAAACGTTCAATAATAATAATAATAATAATAATAATAATAATAATAATAATGTAACAGAATAAATGTCTTGCCTACAAGAGTACTCTGATATTTGATTTCGTGATCTGTAATTCATTAGGGAAGAGCTGACGTCTCCATGCCAACGCACTTGTGTGTCTTAAACATACTTGCATGACAGAAGCTCCGCCCACACCGTGAGCAGTAATGTGGCTTTTCTCCTGTGTGAGTGCGCTGGTGTCGTCGGAGATGACTCTGGTTACGGAAACTCTTCTCGCACTGCGAGCAGCGATACGGCTTCTGTCCTGTGTGAGTGCGCTGGTGTTGTAGCAGGGCTTGTCGGTGCGTAAAACGTTTCCCGCACTCCGAACACTCGCACGGCTTCTCTCCTGTGTGAGTACGCTGGTGTATCTGGAACGTGCTCATGTGAGAGAAGCTCTTTTCGCAGTGCGAGCACTGATACGGCTTGTCTCCGGTGTGAACGCGCCCGTGTCGCCGCAGGGTGCTCCGGTGTGTAAAACTCTTCCCGCAGTGCGTACAGCAATACGGCTTCTCTCCCGTGTGTATGCGCTGGTGTGCTTGGAGATAGCATTGCTGAGTAAAACACTTCTTACAGCTTAAACACTGGTACGGCTTTTCCCTGTTGTGCGTGAGCTTGTGCTGTTGCAGATGAGTCAGTTGAGAAAAACTCTTCGGGCAGTGCGGACACTGATACGGCTTCTCTCCTGTGTGGACGCGCCGGTGTATTCGAAGAGCGCTCCGGTGAGCAAAACTCTTGGGACACACTCCGCAGCAGTACGGTTTCTCTCCTGTATGGATGCGCCGGTGAATTCGGAGGTTGTCCTCTCGATTAAAACTCTTCCCGCACTGCGAACACTGATACGGCTTCTCGCCCGCGTGAATGCGTTGATGTGACTGAAGATTGTTCTGTTGAGCGAAACTTTTCCCGCACTCGGAACACCGATACGGCTTCTCTCCGGTGTGGACGCGCATGTGTATTTGGAAATTACTCAGGTGAGAAAAACTTTTTTCACAATTTGAGCATTGGAAGACTTTTTTCTGAAGGTGGGTGCCAGAGGTGTTAATGCAGAGAGTAGCAGAAGACTTTTGCTGACTAGTAGAGCTTGTTGTCTCGACTGTTTTCTGTGGCATCTCCGATTCTTCACAGTGGCATCGCTTGATGTGTTCGCTGAGGGATGTTTCGGATGTATATAAAAGTGGACACCAGGAGCAGGAGAAAACTTGCAACGGGGAATTGCTCTTTTCTGGAATAGAGAGGGAAATAAAGCATTAAAAACGCCATGTGAAATGAAGCACGGTGGTGGCAGCATCGGCTTTTCTTCAGCCAGAGCTGGGGCTTTTATCAAGGTGGAGTGAATCAGGAATAGCTACAAATATCAGTTGATCTCCTGCTAGTAAGCTGGAGATGAAAAGGAATGTCACCTTTTAGCACAACGTTGACCCAATGGCTTAACCAAGAGAAGATCAATGTTTTTGAATGACCTAGCTATAGTCCAGACCTGAATCCAACTAGTACTGAATCCACCATCTGTGGGGTGACCTGAAGCAGGCTGTGCACAGAAGAAGCCCTTGCAATTTGATAGAATGTTTTGAAAGAAACATTGCAAGAAAGAGCAGAAAAACGTTGCAAAAAAGACTCTTTTATCCCGTAAAAAAAAAGTTTTTGATTGTTTTTTTTTTCTCAATTTATTTGTATACTTTGCAATTTTACATTAAACGTGGGAAAAGATCTGACATGATTTATCTTAGTTTCATTCTTTTACATCACAAAAACCTGCCATTTTAACAGGGGTGTGTAGATCTTTTATATCCACTGTATCCTACAAAACTATTCTCACAATCATACGTCCACAACGTGACCAGAGAAACACAAAAACCAAATTTATAAAACTCAAATCTGATTGGCTGAGCCGAATTCAAAATCTTTGTAAAATCCTCAATACATATGTACACCTGTGACCGCATCAAAATCATTTAATTGTGTGTTAATGGTTAATAAACTTATACTACACTAAACTAAGACTTGTGCCGTTGTTCTCTGCATAAAATATCAAAATCTTTGCCCATTATGTTGCTTAGCAACCAAATCTTACTGTTAACAGACTACACTGCATGGCATAGCAATTGTTTAGCAAATATTATTAATAACAAGTTCAATTATTTATTGAATGCTGGATTCGATCATATCTTTGAGGGAGTTTTTATAAAAACAATAAGCCACTCGAGAGCATGTGTTTCAGTGATTTTATCTCGGACAAGGAGGATTTTTAGGCACTCTGCTTTGCATCACACACTTACCAGTGATAAAATTACTGCAGCGCACGCCCTCTTGTGGCTGACTCCATTAATCTACAATGGCCACCTCAATCTCCATATTAGAGCACCAAGGAAAGCCTATGGTCTCATTAAACAAAGTCGGCTGAGGGGTGCGTAGTGCTGAAAAGGTCTTCATCTGTTCATTGGTCAGAAAGACGGCAACACAAAAATTCTTTGCCAATATAATTAAAGTGAATTAAATATTTGAATTGTCGGACATCACCATTTATGGAGCTCTTTATGTTCCAGAAGTATTCGAACACAAGGCCAAGGCGTCTGGCATACTCCTCTTCGTACCACACCAAAAGCTCTTGTCCTGGATTGATGGGTCTAGAGCAACGGTACAGAATCCCGCCACCATACTGAAACGCCACGAGATTATGCTCTTCACCATTACGAGCACAATTCACATACCTGAGAGAATGAACAAATAAGAAGTAGAATAAGAGAACGAAGAGCCACAGGAAGATACACAGTAGGTTTAACACAAAATAAAGAACACAGTCCATAAGTCCATAATTTTCTTACCTCATCTAGTTAGAATACAATTCTCTCTTGCCATCTACGTATTCCTCACATCCATTGCTCCTGTATATCTGTTTAAAATAAATAAATAAAGTTTTTATGACATTTTACAAGACTGCAAACTTAAATTATGGATGAATTCCGCCATACGTTTACCTGGACAGCGTTGCATTAACTGCCTATAAATAAGGACAACTTTAAGTAATGTGAACTTGGGCCTAACGTGTTCTGTAATTGGGAAGTTTAAGATGTTCCAAAGCTCCATTAAATAGCCAGAAAATTCTTGTATACAGTTGAATAATGAACCTAGTATTTAAATACTTGCATTATATTAATAAAATAAATCTGTGTTGAGTTAAAGGGGGCCAAAAAGTTCAAGAACCGATGTTAGAGTATATCTACTACATACATGAGGATAGAATCGGTCAATTGCGAAAATCTAAGCCCAGTACTAGTGATTTTGGAGTGGCAAGGAATTTTCATTTATCCAGCAAACTGTAAGTAGTGTCCAAGATGTGAGTAATCCTATACTGATATGATATTACACATGCAAATTTGAGAAAGAGTAGAAAGACTGAAAGAGTAGAGAACCGACAGCCTTGTGGTACACCCATGATAATAGTGACAAATTGGTAAATTAGCATATAGCGGGTACATTCATTCATTTACAATTCATTTGAATAAACGTTTTCTAGAATAATAATTCTAACCCACCACCCAAGAGTATCCACTGTTTATTGCTTCATCTCTGTCCACCAGGTCTCCCTCATAGGGCCCAAAGTGAGCACCAACTGGAACAGTCTCTCCTTTATTAAACACTCCCAGGCCTGCATTGGGAATACCAGACATCTTAACTTCTAGACCAAGGGGCAGGGTTTGTCTGGCTCGGTCAATGCACGTCATGGGAACAGGAGTATCAGTGATGAAGAGAGCTGGACCATGAACTTCACATTTGTTGATGAAGAACGTTCTGCAATGCTCACAGACTAGAAGGAAAGAAAGCAAGAAAAGAAAAGAAATGATGGCTAAATACACCAAGTATTTACAGCTTTTTAGAAGTTTACGATTAGCCGATTTTGGCGCATTTGCAATGCTTCTACTGATCAGCGTCTAACCCTGTAAGAGTGAGTGAGATAGATGTGCCATGTCTGATTTTCTGAAGGACTTGCATGAAAACAGATTTGTATTCATGATCATTTACATATTTGAAATTTATTGGAAGTGAAACATCAAAAATGGCATTATTTGGAAAATTGCTCCACAGGAATAATATGTGCATCACTGGCAAGCCCAAAAGAGCAGAAGGTTTACATCCATCACTGTATTGCCATATTGGGACCAGTAACACTACATGACAAGGGCCATATTGGGACTAGTAACACCAAGAATACTGCATGACGAGCCAAATTAAGATAAGTAACACTGCATGAAAAGAGCCATACCAGGATGAGTAACCCTGCATGAAAAGCAGCATTTATAGGGACCAGTAACACCACATGTCAATGGTCATATTGGGACCAGTAACACCACACATCAAGAGCTCTATTAGGACCACTGCATGAATAGTCATATCAAGACCGGTAACTGTGTGAATATGTCCGAGTGATCAGCCATTTTGGGACCCCTAACAGTGCATGTCTGCGGATGCAAAATCTAACTTAAAAATACCAAAATTGCCATTTAGGACAACATGCCATTAATACATTTAATTATTTATTTATATGACAATCGACCAACATGGCAGACTTCCCAGAAGATATACTACATGGCCAAAAGGATGTGGACACTTAACTAATCGCACCCATATGTTTGTTGAACATCCCATTCCAGACATAGATGAGTGTCTATGGGGAATTGGGTTCATTCAGCCACAAGAGCATGAGTGAATTCAGGCTACAAGTCCTGTATATAGTTCACTCTGCATTCCAATTCATCATAAAGTCTCCAGTTGGTTTCAGGTCAGGGCTTTGGACAGGCCACTCAAATTGTACTCCAACCTTGGCTAAACATGTCTTTATGCATCTCGTTTATTTTCATGCGGGAACAGGTTTGGACCTCTTAGTTCGAATGAAAATAAATCTTAATACTACAGCATACAAACACGTTCTAGAGCATGGGTGTCCAATCTTATCCAGAAAGTGCTGGAAGCAGGTTTTTATTCCAACCAAGCAGAAGCCACACTTGAGTCTATTGAAAGCCAAGATTAACTGATTAAACAAGTGGAATCAGGTGCGGCTCCTGCTTGGTTGAAATGAAAACAAGCACCAACACTGGCCCTTTCCGGATAAGATTGGACACCTCTGTTCTAGACACTTGTGTGTCCTTCAACTTTGTGGCAACAGCTTGGAGAAGGACCAGTTTGGAGATTGTCAGGTGTCCGTATGCTTTTGGCTGTATAGTGTATATGATATAGTGTGTGTGTGTATGTAGATGTAGGATTAGCCCTAAGGAGTGATTTGATTGGTCATACCCTCAATAATACTAACAATACATGTTTCATTCTTTTATTAGGGTTAGAAGTCACAGTATAAACCAAGAATAAGATACTATTTAATAGAATTTACAAAAGGTAAAATATCTACAAGTTTTCTATTATGCTTCTTGCAGTCTTCTATTACATGCTTCTATTATATAACAGTGATATGTAGCAACATATTACAAGTCAGCGTCCAGTATCCATTGCAGTTCCTGGCACAGTTCAGATAGCACTGGACTCCTCAGGAATGGAGGTCTTCCTGTTCAAACTGGCCTCCGTCAACAACAGCATCCTCATCATCAAACACGACGTCCAGCGTTGCAGTCTGCCACAGCTCAGTTTCCACTTAGGTAAGAATGGCTGTTGACCTTGCCTAAAAATAACAATAAAAAGTTACTTTTAAAGAATATTAACGTTACACAAACACTATAATCAATTCTTTAACATACTCTTTTCCTTCTCTGCCTGTTTTTTGCAGCAAACTTGAGGGCGTATCTCCATCGGGCCTTTTGTGTCTGTGTCAAGAAATAGCTTTTCCTTACAGTTTCATAATAAGTCTTGCAGGACGCTAAACAGAAAAAGTGAATATTCTTAATGACAAAACAAGAAAATTTTGTATGCATAAACCAACGCACAAATATGACAAACTTACAGCAACTTTTGATGCACATACTGAGTTTTGTATGGGGCCTGTAAGCTGACAAAAGTATATGAATTTTTGTATATATGAATTATATAGAGTAGTGACCGAAAGAGCTAGATTGCAGGTACAAGTGGCCGAAATGGGTTTTCTCAGGAGGATGGCTGGCTTCTCCCTTACAGATAGGGTGAGAAGCTCGGCTATCCGAGAGGAACTCGGAGTAGAGCCGCTGCTCCTTTGCATTGAAAGGAGCCAGTTGAGGTGGTTCGGGCACCTGGTAAGGATGCCCCCTGGGCGCCTCCCTAGGGAGGTGTTCCAGGCACGCCCAACTGGGAGGAGACCTCGGGGAAGACCCAGGACTAGGTGGAGAGATTATATCTCCACACTTGCCTGGGAACACCTCGGGATCCCCCAGTCAGAGCTGGTTAAAATGGCTCGGGAAAGGGAAGTTTGGGGTCCCCTGCTGGAGCTGCTGCCCCCACAACCCGATAACGGATAAGTGGTTGAGGATGGATGGATGGATGGAATTATATAGACGTTATATTAAATGGTTATACAATGAGATATATATATATATATATAAATTATATATATATCTAAATTATATATATAATTTATATATATATATATATATAAATTATATATAATTTATATATATATATATATATAATATATTATATATATATATATAATATATTATATATATATATATATAATTTATATATATATATATATATATATATATATAATATATTATATATATATATATATATAATATATTATATATATATATATATATATATATATAATATAATATATATATAATATATTATATATATATATATATATATATATATATAATATATTATATATATATATATATAATATATTATATATATATTATATATATATATATATATATATATATATATAATATATATATATTATATATATATATATATATATATATAATATATTATATATATATTATATATAATGTTATTATATAACATTATATATAACAGTAAGTAAATTAGGCCAAAGAAGTTTCTGGGATTCCTAGGGAAAAGATTACACTTTCAGAGTGGCCAATCACAGTCATCTGCTTCGCACGCTTTCATAAAGTGAAGAGTCATGGAATAAAGTTGGATCAAATGGAAGATATGAACCATAATGAGGTAAATGCATGTAAAGTTGTTTTTTTATGTTCTACATTCATTTGTATGTTTATTTCTACCAAACAGCTAAATGTTAGGTAGATTAGCATTGCTGTAGAAAACGAGGTATTTGAATAGAACGAGGGAAACAAAATTAGTTTGACCACTTTTAAAAGTTCTATTTTAGCCTGGGATGCTTAACTTTATGCTTAATTTACAACAAAATCTGTATTTTTGAAATTAGATAGATCTTAAAAGCAAGTTTTACCCCTGGCAAGTTTAAAAAGTGGGGGGTAAAAAAAAATTCTAGTGTGACATGAATATAATTCAAATATATACGAAATTCATTTTCAAATACTGTACTTTCGTCAGCATCCAATTCCACAGTTTAGCAAAAGGAGGACTACATCAATTCCATTGCAAGTGATGTTTTTATGTTGCAACCTTTTATAACCTCAGGATCGGCATCTGCAAAACTCACTGAGAGCTCCTTAAGGAGATGCGTTGTGACTGCTTGATTATGTAGGGAGTTGATTCTGTTGGGAAAAAATTAAAATATTGCTATTGAGTTTTATGATGTTATGTTACATTATATAATTCTGCAGTTAAAATGACATGGAATACAGATCATTACAAGTTGCTGCAAGTAAATTCTGAGTCTTACCCGGTCTGTGGATCATATTTTTCAGGATTCTTTTCTGAATTGTGCAGGCGTCTTGCAGCTTTCTGTTTAAAAAATAATAATAAAATAAAAAGGTTATATAAGGGATAAGTGCATTAAACAAACTTAAACTGTTTTTATGGCAGCATAAATGTAACCGTTTATTCATGCATGAGCAGACATACAATCTTCTGGGAAATCTGCTATATTTGTTGTATAAATAAATAAATAAACAGACAAACAAACAAAAACATTCTTGCAGCGCTATCCTAAAGGTCAATTTCAGGATCTTTCCGTAGGATTTTGCATCCACAAACTGCCAACACTGTATTATGTTGCACGCCTTTGTGTATATCGTGTGAAAAGACAATAAATATTTAAACACTGCCTAGCTAAAAAAAAATTTACTTACAGCAATAGCCAAACTATGTGCTCTTTTCATCCTCTCTGGTGCACTCGTAGGTTCTTTACAGTCTCGCTGCCGCATCTCATCCAAAACATCCTTGAGAAGCAAAGTCTGCTCAGTGATTTGGGACGAGAGGGCAGCAAGCTGGCGAGATGTACTATTCTGAGCAGCGATCAGCTGTTTCAGGAAGTCGCAGTTGCTGAATGGACCTGCTGCCCCGTCACCTTGCTCATTATTCGCCGGTGCAGAAATACCCAATTTCCTTCTGCACGAGCAATCTGATTTAGAAGAAATGTTAATTAAACTCCTTATTTAAAAATCACACTACAATCCATCACCTGCTGCTCTTCCACAGTACTAAAGCAATCATTAAATAAAGAACGTAGCCAGGTCAATACCATCCTCCCAGTTCACACTCATCTCTTTAAATATTAAATATGACTGAGCTTGGTCACATTTCTAGTTTCCACTTGCATTATTTTTACAGATGAGAGTTCTATTATTTGGCACAGCTGTAATCCAAACTACATTGTGGATTAAAAAAATAAAATTGTGATGATAATCATCCAATACACCGAGGGGAAATAAGAATTTGGACACTTTTGTTTTTGTTATTTAATATATTCCAGTGCATATATTCTCACACAGCGGACCTCCTTTATCAAGCAGGACACGAACGGATTTATGCGCAAATCATTCACATGAAATTTGGTTTTCATGAAAATCCAATGGATGCTATAAAAAAAAAAAGCTTTCGTATCACACTCGTGCTCTCAAGTGCGTGTACATTTACACATAAGAAGACTAACTAATGTAAACCTTGACTTGATCGACTTCAATCATAATTTGCATGGATTACTGGACTTTTATATCTGGAATATACTGTCGAGTTTAAATTGCTTTATTTTATTTTTTTTATGTTTACCACGTTTAGTAAACGTCCTTATCCAGAGTAACTTATCGAAGTGTTTTGGAGTCTCTATAAGGGATGGACGATGTGTACTTAAAACTAGACCACGATATTTTCTGGTATTTTATTGCGATAACGATATCAGTGACGATATCAATATAGTATCATGCACCACTGTTTTCGGCTACAGGTGATAGCTGTGCTCTTGAGAGCCTCAGAAACGCAAACAGTGATCTAAAACTAAAACAAATTTTCTCTAACCAAACCAGTTCCAGATTGTAGAGGTACAGTAGCTCCTCGTTGAGCCATAAACTCCTCCTCAGCTTCACATCCGCTTCCGCCGTATTTGTTTTCGCTCTGCACGTGAGCTGCGAACGGGTTGCAGACCGCCGCATGCAGAAACACGTCATCGACTAGGCTTTATCATGATCATCACTAGAAGACTGATTCTTATTGTGGGGAGAATTTCAACCGGTATATCGCAAACGATCCATCCCATCCCTAATCTCTATGAAGAACACATCCTCATGCTAGTTCATTAAGTCAGGGACTACGAGTACCATTGAGAACATTTTGTGAAAACCAGTTGTTTTATATTCTTTAATTAATGCCAATAATATAAAAGAATAATGAAAGCAAGCTAACACAGGAGATGAGGTCATAGGTACCCTGAAGAGGATAAGCAGTATAGTAGATGGATGGATGGATGGATGAGGTCATAGGTAAAGTTTCCTTCTGATGACTCTTCCATGCAGATCATGTGTATGCAAGCAATGCTGCTGAGAAGAACAGTGCACCACCACTCCTGTGTCAGCAAAACCAAGTCCTTAGTGTCATATTTGGGTTTCGCTTTACCTTTCTACCCAGCATACAGCCAGTTCTATATAAAGTTTTCCTTTTGCTCCTATGCTCTGAGAACAAACCAAACTTCCATCACCATCCCAAGCCAAATTACATTAGCCGAATCTCTGAACAAGTTAAAGGCGCACACAGTAAGACAACCGGTAACGAAAAACAGCATGTCAGCCAGGAATTTCCATGAAATTTCATAGCGCTTCATACTCTTATGTCCTCAGACGTGAGGTTTGGAATTTCCATGTAACCCGATTCTGTATTTTCCCCCATAAATCTTTCAGTGGAAGTTTACAAGCTTTACACTTTTTTCTAGAATATGCTTCTTTTCATGCAGTGCATCCTTTAACAGTTTCTTTTTGTTGTATTTTTGGAGCTATTTTAGTCAAGGCGATTTTCACCGGATATCTCAAGTTTCTCAAGTCTTTTGTGTTGGTTGCTAAAACCAAATTTTAATCCATTATTTTCTACATTTGGATCCCATTTAGACCCTGCATTACCACACAACCTGCATGCACAACAATCGATTCAATCTGATATGCATCTGATGTTTATATGCGTTCTCATTGTGTCGTCATACCTCATTATAACTATACTTCATATCTCCTAAAATAATCCACATCAGCAAAAATGCTGTTCTTTTCTGTCTTATTTAGGGATTCATTTATATCTTTTCTTTTGACCGAGTACAAGTATGTTCTTCAGTACTCTTTGATACGGATGCAAATATCTTACCTAGCATTAAGAGAACATCTTAGTTAGCTCTATTTATGTTAATTGCTGCTGTGTGCTGCTAGCGATGAAATCCTCCTGTTGAGTTTTACATGGACAATGTTATGGCGTTTAAACGGTATCTTTAATAGAGAGTGCACAGAGCAGTATCAGAGAAATGAGCACAAGGTGCCATGAATTACGCCTTGAGTCACAAGCAAAGTGTAGACACTGGTAGACATGGTATCAGTCAGTGGGGAAAAAAGGTCTCAGTGCTCGCAGACCTGGAGTGCTCGGACAGTTTCTCTGCACGCTCACTTCACTGCTGCATGCTTGTGTATATCTATATGTGCGCACGGTTCAAAGCACCTTGCAGTTATTTTAATGACCATGCTCACAGATACTGCTCTGTATACTCAGGACAATCACTCTTGTAACCTCTCAATTTAGGATACTGTTTAAATAGCATGAAGATTTTATATCAGGTTACTTGTATTGTAGGAAGATGTTGTAGTTCATCCTCTTGATATTTCCACAGAGCACAGTTTGCAGTCTTCTTTGCCATGATTGACATCAATTATGACTGCTGTTATTTAGAGGTCGACCGATTGATCGGTTTTGCAGATTAATAGACACAGATAATCGATTTCTGGAACTATCGGTTACCTGCAAAAATCCACACCAATAGTTTTCCCAGTTGTGTCTGTTGAAGGAGCGGTTGAGAAAGGTCAGCTGTCATTATACAGTACAAGAGCGGCCTCTAGAGGCGAAATAAAAAGTATCAATGACAAATATTGTTGTGTTATTTTCAGTGTTTTTTATTCATTTTGGAGGCCTCTATTTTTATTTATGTTAATTTTGTTTCAGTTTAGATGTACATCTTTAATTTACTGTAAAATTTATTAGTAGTTATATACATGTTGAGTTATTTTGAGGGGACAGCAAATTTACACTGTTATACAAGCTGTACACTCACTACATTACATTGTAGCAAACTGTCATTTCTTCAGTGTTGTCACATGAAAAAATAATCAAATATTTACAAAAATGTGAGGGGATTACTCACTTTTGTGAAATTTTATATATTATATATATATATATATATATATATATATATATATATATATATAAATACAAATATATATATATATATATATATATATATATATATATATATATAAATACAAATATACAAATATAAATATATATAAGTACAGTACATTTTCATGGTCTAGTCAGTACTGTTTTATTTTTGTAATAAACTTCAGCAATATTTTACTTTGAGTGTTATGTTTTCAAGTATCAATTTTAAAATCTATTGGTTGATTAATCAGTTATTGGCAGGTACCGCCTGACTGAGTTACCGGTATCGGTAAAATCCACCATCGGTCGACCTCTACTGTCATATCGTTTCGTCTGTTCACTCGCACAACAATGTACACTAGGCTTAAAGCAACAGTAGTATCATATGACATCCTATGTTGGTATCAAAGCATTTTTTGTATGAGTAAATGAGCACATCTCAGAGGGACACCCCATATCATTCTCAGTATTGATGCATCCCTAGCCACCAAAACTTGAGTGATCTGGTGTGTGACAAACCAGTTTAAAGTCCACAGACAATAATATTTATTATTGGTCCATGCACCTTATTCTTTTGGTCAGTAGGTAGTACTCCCTCCCACTATTTGGGTAACTAAGATGAACCAGTGGACCTGAAGAGGGTGCTACTGCAGAGCAATTTATAACTCTTGTATCAAGAAGCCAGCTACTACATTTGTTAAAATGCACAATATAGGGGACCAACTTTTGTAAAAAATAGTATTACAATTGTATTAGTAGTAGTATAATTATTGATTTTAGTAGTAGTAGTAGTAATAATAATAATAATAATAATAATAATAATACTTATTACTATTATTAACAACATGAGTGGACTGACTGTTAGGTTTATGTAACATGACTGCTGAGTGTGTTATGTAGACTAGTGTTGTCTTACAGAGGTAGCTGTCATTTTTTACAGCGTTGCTCTCCAATTCTTGTTGGTCCACAGGGATGGCAGTTTCCACTGAGCTCGACGTGGCTCCACCTGAAGTTTGAACATTCACACCTTAAATATTTCTATGCTAATATAAAAACACTAGAATAACGGTAGTGCATTCTGTTGTCTTACACTGGTAGTCTTCATCTTCAGGTTCTTCCTCTTTTACTGTGATCCTCACAAATTCTTCGTTCTGCTGGTCAACAGGGATCAAATTTCCCGCGGGATTTGACGTGCCTACAGCTGTAGTTTGATCATTTCCATTTAAAACACTGTCATATCAAGTACAAATACATAGTATAAATCCCAAACAAAAAAGGTAAAGGTAGTGTTTTCTGGTGTCTTACAGAGGTAGTCTTCCCCTTCTGATTCTTCCTCTTTGAAAAGATTCCTCTCAAATTCTCCTGTAGGTTTCTGGTCCGTAAGGATGACGTGTCCTAGTGAACTCGATGCGTCTCCACCTGAAGGTCGATCATTTACATTCAAGTAGAATCAAGTAACAATGAAGTATAAACACACAAAATAACTGCAGTGCATCCTGTTGTCTTACAAAGGTGGCCTTCATCGTTCTCTTTCAGGGGCTTTTGATGGACTCTTAAGTTCTGCTGGACCACAGGGATGACATGTTCCTCACAGCTTGTTGACTCTTGGTCAGTCTGTGCATCCTGCCAAAGCTAAAGACCATAGAAGAATAGTACTTTATATGAATATTTTCCAACAAACTGCACATCCTCACGTTATTCCTTTTATACCACAGCCATTTGCCAACGACTACAATTGTATGTTTTAATGAGCATCAAATTGTACTTTTTATTATCCATTTATAGTTTTTATGTTGTAGCACGTAACACCGATGGTGGAAAACTTACTGTTATAAATCACCGACACTGGAAGCATTAAATGTGTTTATTGTTTTGTTTATTGCTTTAGACCATGTTAATTAGATGTTACAACAGTAACAATAACGGATAAGAACTAGCACATTGATGTAAACCTGTGATTTAAATTACAGCTGGAACTACTGTCAGAGCTGCTGCGTATGGAAGATTTAACCTAATCAGTACTTAAAATTCATCAGCTGTGGTATAAAAACAAAACCCTGAATAATAAACATTTAATATGTATTAACACTTGGTCTTCAAAGCTTTAAAAGTTGAAAAGATGATGATGATGATGAAGAAGAGACTATTACATACAGTACATCACTAACTCTTACCTGTGAGCGAACAGGAGTGTGTGGAGGTTTACTGAATGAATTTAAGGTTCTTTCTTCTGATGCCATTATAAGAGGTCTAAAGGGCTGTGATTCTGGGGGGAAAAAATGCAAATAGTCATAAGCCTAACTACTAAGAAATGAAAGCATCGCTATAATTAGATTTTCAGTATTCATGAGTCTAATAGGTCAAGGAAAGTGCATTTTTATTGCTCGATGAAATATGCAATGCTTAAGGTACATTCACACATGCAGCGACAAAGCAACCAGAGACCATTCATTTTCAATGAGAGCTGGTGTCTTCTGGCAACATACGACAGCGACCGTCGGCGACTGGATGCGGGCATGTCCAGCGATGCAACAAAGTTGAGAAAAGTTTAACTTTATGCAAGTTTGATAATGAGTCTTTATTAGTCACATATACATTACGGTACAATGAAATTCTTTTTTTTCCCCCCACATATCCCAGCATGTTAGGAGGTTGGGGTCAGAGTTCAGGGTCAGCCATGATACAGCGCCCCTGGAGCAGAGAGGGTTAAGGGCCATAGATGGCCACACAGCTTCTCCTTCATCTCATAGAAAATGACTAATATACACACTGGTGAATTTTATATAGAAAACGCCCTCCTTCCAAAATGTTTAAAGACGTTTTCAGACCTGTAGATCTGTGCTTTGTTCCGAAACAGAGACTTACTGTTAAAGTGTTGCATGTTCTCCTTAACTCGGTTCACTTTCACAAGGCAACATTTCACAGTATAATAAAAATGTGTTCACATGTGAGTAAACTGTCTTCTCATTGGTCCGAGTGCACCTGTTTATGCTCCGGTGAGCCGCTCATATCGTTCATCCTTCACGACGGACAGACAGCAGTCCGTGAGCTTACTGCGCCTTTGTTTTTAGCTGTAGTTATTATAATTTATCTAATTCACACGTTCCACCGAGCGATTAAAGCCCATCTCCTTGAGATGCTTACTGAACACTTTGGTGTGTTGGTGTTTTAGAAATATGTTCAGAAATGTGAAGTCAGTGGTCATTTTACCTCGTCTTTGGTCAAAGTTAAACTGCGATTCATGTTGCGAGACATTAGCAAAACAAACACACTAGTTACGTAACACAGTCCCCATCGAGGCATCGCTCTACAGGTTGGTTCGTTGGGTCGGATTGCTTTCTCACCACAAGCAAACCACTCCAAAGTTTGTTTGCAATCGGGCCGAGATCGTCTCGTTCAGGTCGTCTGACTGATTGTTTTGGTGCGGATCCAAGCATGAGTGTCGTGTTCATATATGTCTAAATGACCCGAACCAAGGGAGAAAACACGCCAGGTTCCGAATCAAACGATCCAGGTGGGGAAACGCCCTAATTTTACTTGGAAAGCTAGTTGCGGCACCGACTGGTGTCTTTGAAGTACAGTGACTGGTGACTTGCAGCGATAAAAACAGCGTGAATGTACATTTACTAGTATTAAATGGCATATTTAGCATCACACTAAATTGTTGGTTTAATTCTACAATAAAATATGCTTCCCTTACCTATAAACAGAAAGCATTTAACCACCTCAAAATCAGTTCTGTCACTGTAAATCCCCATCACATTATCTTTATCATCATCATCATTATTATTATTATTATTATTATTACTACTATTATTATTAGTCTAATCAGTCTGTACATGATTTCAGAGTTTTTTGTGATGGGTGCGGCCAAAACTTTTTTTTAATTATTATTCTTTCCGATGCAACTTAGAGTTTTTTGTGTGGAAAACTGCTTACAATGAGTGAATCTGCAATTGCACGAAATTGTTTTGCACGGTCTTTCACGGTGATGTTTGTTGGTAAAAGCTCTACTCATGCTCGACGCACGTGCATCGAAGACGTCACGTGACACATCTTGGTCCAAATCTGCTGTAATTTTTTTTTTAATAGCAAACTCCTCAGAATATTGCGAAGTTTCCTTGATTTTGCGTTAATTTCTGCGATCGCGAAATCCTGGAGGGACCGTCTAATACTTTCCTCACAAATACTGCCGTCATATCCGGTAATGAACAGTGCTGTTCCGGTGGCCATTTTATGCTAAGGTTGAAACAGTCCAACAGAAAAAAAGGGCTACGAGTTCTTCTAATAAAGTATTTGAGGAAGCTAGTTACACTAGTATACAATAAATACAGCACCAATAAACTAGCTAGCGAGTGACAAAAACGTGTCGCTTTATAGTGTTGTGATAAGTTCCTGAACCTGTTGGAAGAACCGCTGCGTAGGCATGATCTGATAGCGTTTCCGAGTTCATCCCCCGCATACTTTTGGCTTTTCTGATTTTGCCGAAATAATTCCGCCGTGTGAAAGATTCTGGATTTGTCCATTGAAACCGCGACGGCACAGCCCCATGTTTTAGCCGTTTGCGACCAGATGTTTTCGAGTAGTCAGACTCCTTGAAATGCTGGCTGCAGACATACGTGCTTCCTCTTAATATCTTAAAATGTTCCCCTTCGTCCCGGCGGATAGCACAAATCCACTTCCTCCTCACCAGCACGTCGGTGGGAAACGAGTGAAAACTTAAATACGGCTGTTTGCTCGAGTTATTCGTGCATGTAGGGACGCTACAGTGATTGCGAGCTGTGTTTGCTGCCATATTTTTCACGGATGTTTTGAAACGCTACTATTTACGAGTCCACATTTGTGGCTTGAATGAAAACACTGAAGTGTGTAAAGCAGAGTAACTCCTCTTCTTCTCTTGTGAATTTAGAGTGACTCGTGAATTAGACCTGCAGCACGTCGCCATCTACTGGAGCTCTGCGGAATCGCGAGTTATTGACCAGGTTATTATTTTATTTATTTATTTTTTAGGCTTAGGTTTAGTACAAAGTCTTCGAATAGATATCTGCCGTACCCTGTTGCTCCTAAGGTAAAACAAACACTATAAACTCATTTAATTAAAGGTGCATTAGGTATGATGTATCAAAATTTGTCAAGATTAGATCTCTCTCAGGATAAGCATGTGGAGTTGAATAAGATTTGAATTATTTTTACTCTTTGAGCCCACCCCATGAACTTTTCCCACCCATGAACACAAAGCGGTGATTCAACTAAAGTTAGCATGCTAACTACTGTAGAGTTAGCATTAGCAAGGAGTGTCAGTTTTCTGAAAGTGCATCTCGATCAGCTCCTTAACTCCCTAGGTGGTGAAAAAATATATCGTGTACACTAATTCGGGCACTGGTAAGGACCATGGCTCACTACCCATCAATTTCTGATGACATGACTATGTACTCACATTGTAAAACCTCACTACTGGCATTTATCAACAACAGGCAGGACCGATATCTTTGACATTATACGTCATATAAATTTGTTAGCTCAATCACTCACTACTTCAAGTAGGATCGTAGGCTACAGCAGACATCCCAGCTTTCCTGAAAGTTCCCGGAGTCTCCCGTACATTGTTGGCGGCTCCTTAACGCCCGCAAATTATATACAATTTCCTGGAAATCTTTTTTTTTTTTTTTGACAGCGAGTGAGAGACCAGAGAACTTCTAATAGTAGACGGGTTCTGGAGAGACAAACCCTGCGTCCCAATTGGCATACTTACACTATTTACTATAAGTATGTACAAGTTTTCTATATAAAAAGTACATACATTTGGTAAATGATCTGTACTTATATAGCGCTTTTATCCAAAGCACTTTACACTGTGTCTCATTCAGCCATTCACACACACCAATGGTAGCAGAGCTGCCATGCAAGGCACTAGCTTGCCATTGGGAGCGATTTGGAGTTCAGTGTCTTGCCCAATGACACTTCGGCATGTGGAGTCATGTGGGCCGGAATCGAACCACCAACCCTATGATCAGCGGACAACCCACTCTACCACCTGAGCCACACACACATTTGAGTGTGTATTAAAAGACTAGGCAAATATTGGAACATACTAACAGGTCACGTAACAGAAGAGAAGGCTGCATTTCAGCCTTTCTTCTTCAATTATTCCTTATATAATTTATGCGATATCATTTAATCTATTGTTCTCTTTATTTTTTTTCCACATTTCATTTACACCTCTCTAAAATGCATCATTAAGTCATATGGATAGTATGCCAATTGGGATGCAGGGAGAGAGAGCAAGTGACAAGACGTAGCGAGAGAATGACAGTGTATCCTGATTGAAAACCTAACAGTTTTCTCTGTGGGTTGGCTTCTCTCTCTCTCTAGTTTAGTAATACTGAATGTATTGTCATGCAGCGACATGGCACCATGTCAAAAAAAAGAAACTACAAAACGCACTTCACCCCAGACTACACTAAAGTGTACCTCTGCTTAATAGGCGTCAAAAATAACAAGTTTTGCTCGCTGCACTGTTTTCAACAGCGACTTTTCGATTGCTCATGGTGGGTTCAACGATTGTAAAAGACACGTGAGGTGAGTTTAACAGTCAACAGTAGTAGTAGTAGTAGTAGTAGTTCCACTATATGGAAAAATTATTACCATTTTTTCTTTTTTTCATAAAAATAACAGGTCATTATGTAAACAAACCAGCATTTAAAGGGTTCCAATTCTAAAAATTAATGAATGTTTGGTAATTATGATCAGGACTGATGCTGGTAAAAAAAAAAAAAAACAGATAAATAAATAAATCAACATCAGTGAAAGTGGAAAAAATATGAATGTATAATATGTCTATGACAGTTTTTGAACATGGACATTTTTGTCCTCTATGGACCTATGTGTAACTTTTTTTTTTTAATTGACAAAAGGGTTATAAGGCACTGATTAGATGGTCAGGTGGGCATGATTATGGTTGGAGGTAAATTGTTCAGGAAGGTGGATCTCCAGAGACAGCGTTGGTGACCACTGGTCTACATCATAACAGCTTAACAACACTGGGATTTAACACACGTGCTTACCGGCAGATGCGCGCGCCACATAGTCGTGATCACGGAGAGAATCTTCTAAGACCACCGGCGGCTCCTGAGCGCGCGCCTCCACGCCCAGCCGAACCCTACATCCCTCAGAAGCAGACAGACTTTGAGAAGTTACATGTAAATCATTCCATTTAAAACGACTGGGAACGACACCGACCTTCAGCCGCGACCTTCCTTCAATGTAGTCTGCAGCAGTGAAATGCTGACTGCAGACATAAGTACTACCTCTCCGAATCACAAAGAAAGGCCCTTCTTCCCTTCTAATAGCGATCACCCACTTCTCCCTTTGCTCTTTGTTTGAAGGGAAATCGTGAAAACATAAATACGGTTGTTTTTGTTTAGAATTGCTGCACTGAGGCACGCTACAAAAACTTTTGCTCTTAGACTCGGCCATTATTTTTACCGGAAGTAAGTTTACCCTGAGACGGGTTGGCGCGACTACACGAGTCGCTCCGCACATAACCGTTCTCATTGGTTAGTGGCAACGTAATGACGTCAACGCCTCAGGATGCTCTCATTGGACACGGTCGCTTCCGCGTTGAGTTTCAGTGCTGCACCGGAAGCGATTTACGCCTGCAGTTTCTTCCACGGATTAGTGTGAACGATGTTAGTCGCGTTATGAGTTTGGCATTTGTCATTCCCTCTAGTAAGGAGGAGAATGGATCTAAACCGTATGTTGCCAGTTATATCGAAATCTTTGAGAATCTCAAGCTAACTTCGTTTTCGATCTAGTTAACCTTCTTTAGATATTCTGTTTGTATAGCTGATCATTTCTATTATTTAAGATAAACATTTCAGTCAAGTGTCTCCAAACTCGACTGTGTATTAAAAAAAAATAAAGACCACACAGTGCCCTCCACTAATATTGGCACCCTTGCTAAATATGAGCAAAGAAGGCTGTGAAAAATAGTCTTTATTTAACCCTTTGATCTTTTGTTTTAAAAAATCCAAAGTAGTCGCAAAAATTCTCTGCTCTCATGGATCTCACTACCTACTGAATTAGGGAGCTGGTTGAGACACCCTGTTTTAAATGAACAGTACAGCTGTCTGACTGTATGTGTGCGTGGCAGTGACCACTAGATGTCGCCATTTGCATGAATTCTTTGGAAACTAGTCATAGTTTGGTTTTAGTCAAAGTTTTTTTAAGGGGGCATGCAAGACAGAAGTATGGGCCCCCTCCTTTCACACAAGTTTCTCTTTTGACTTGAGTTTAGTTTTTACAAGAAAAATAAAATCATTTATATAGTTTTTTTTATGAAAATGAGATTCATTGCTATTATACTACAACAGGCTACTTGATATTGCATTAATGCAAATAGCATACAAGAGTCTCACAACCATATCATTCATTGTCTTTTTATTCAAGAGTAGACACTCCTACCATTGCAAAAATTTCATACTTGATTTTCCTTCCTATTTTCAAGAAGACATTACATTCCAGAAGGCAGTAAGAAAATAAATAGCCAACATATTAAAGCAGCTGAACACTACAACAAGCTTCTAAACACACACAAAGAATAAGGTTTTGCTGCAGAGCCACAATGTTAGTCTTATATACACTATCTAGACAAACCTCATTCTTTACATTCACTGTCTTTATTCAGGAGTAAACACTCATCATGACAAACTTCTTACTTAAAGTCCCCATGACCTCAAAACTGAAGTTTTGTGGTTTTTAGTATGACTACGTTAGCCTTAAGGTTACCTATAAGCTAGTGTGCTACAAAAAAAAAGACATTTAGAAGATATATGCATTCAGAGTGCTCAGTCTCTCTCTACCACTGATACAGATCAACAAAGGGGATGCCAAAATAGTGGACTCAAACACAGGAATCCTTATTTTTAACAGGGCAAATAAAATCAAAAGGAGAAATGGCTCCCACTACTAAAAACTCTTTGGAGGATTTTCACATATTACCAGAGATATTTCTTTATCTTATAGATTTCCATCCTGTCACACACCCCACTCCTCCTCCTCCTCCTTCTTCTCCTCCTTCTTCTTCTTCTTCTTCTTCTTCTTCTTCTTCTTCTTCTCCTCCTCCTCCTCCTCCTCCTCCTTCTTCTTCTTCTTCTTCTTCTTCTTCTTCTTCTCCTCCTCCTCCTCCTTCTTCTTCTTCTTCTTCTTCTTCTCCTCCTCCTCCTCCTTCTTATTCTCCCCCTCCTCCTTCTTCTTCTTCTCCTCCTTCTTCTTCTCCTCCTCCTTCTTCTTCTTCTCCTTCTTCTCCTTCTTCTTCTTCTTCTCCTCCTTCTTCTTCTTCTCCTTCTTCTTCTCCTCCTTCTTCTCCTTCTTCTTCTTCTCCTCCTTCTTCTTCTTCTTCTCCTCCTTCTCCTTCTACTCCTCCTTCTTCTTCTTCTACTCCTCCTTCTTCTCCTTCTTCTTCTTCTTCTTCTCCTCCTTCTCCTTCTTATCCTCCTTCTTCTTCTTCTTCTTCTTCTCCTCCTTCTTCTTCTTCTTCTCCTCCTTCTCCTTCTTCTTCTTCTTCTTCTTCTCCTCCTCCTCCTCCTTCTTCTTCTTCTCCTCCTCCTCCTTCTTCTCCCCCTCCTCCTTCTTCTTCTCCCCCTCCTCCTTCTTCTCCTTCTTCTTCTTCTTCTTCTCCTCCTTCTTCTTCTTCTTCTTCTCCTTCTTCTCCTTCTTCTTCTTCTTCTCCTCCTTCTTCTCCTCCTTCTTCTCCTTCTTCTTCTCCTCCTTCTCCTTCTACTCCTCCTTCTTCTCCTTCTTCTTCTTCTTCTTCTCCTCCTTCTCCTTCTTATCCTCCTTCTTCTTCTTCTTCTTCTTCTTCTCCTCCTCCTCCTCCTCCTTCTTCTTCTCCTCCTCCTCCTTCTTCTCCCCCTCCTCCTTCTTCTTCTCCCCCTCCTCCTTCTTCTCCTTCTTCTTCTTCTTCTTCTCCTCCTTCTTCTTCTTCTTCTTCTCCTTCTTCTCCTTCTTCTTCTTCTTCTCCTCCTTCTTCTCCTCCTTCTCCTCCTTCTCCTTCTACTCCTCCTTCTTCTCCTTCTTCTTCTTCTTCTCCTCCTTCTCCTTCTTATCCTCCTTCTTCTTCTTCTCCTCCTTCTCCTCCTTCTTCTTCTTCTCCTCCTCCTTCTTCTTCTCCTCCTCCTTCTTCTTCTTCTCCTCCTCCTTCTTCTTCTCCTCCTTCTTCTTCTTCTTCTCCTCCTCCTTCTTCTTCTTCTTCTTCTCCTTCTCCTCCTCCTCCTCCTTCTCCTCCTCCTCCTCCTCCTCCTCCTCCTCCTCCTCCTTCTTCTTCTTCTTCTTCTTCTTCTTCTTCTTCTTCTTCTTCTTCTTCTTCTTCTTCTCACAGGCAAACCCTGACATACCATACCAATCACCAATCCACAAAGGTGGGATGAAGAGCTGGCTCATGTGCTGGCCTTAAGTAACCTGTCTGGCAGGTGCAGGCAATCCAGGTTAATCAACATGGAGGATTCTTCCTAACAACATCCTGATGGTCTGACCTCCACTTTGGGGATGACTAAACTGCAACAGACTATCAGAATAGTTAAGAAGATCATCTTGGATGACCATGCACACCCTGACTACCATCTTTTTAAGAAATTTATTTATTTATTTATTTATTTATTTATTTATTTATTTATTTATTTATTTATTTATTTAAAAAAAAAAACAACCCTTCCTCTGGAAAGTACAATAAGTACCATGTCATCAAAAAAGCTTTTCTCAGAGCTAGCAGCTACTAACAGATTCGTGCAACACGTCCACTTCTCAGGACTGTTTTGCACATTGAATATTTTGGACTTAACCTTAAGCACTACCTTTGCACATTCTTTCTTTAATCCTTATTTATTGTTGATGGGTATGTGTGCACAGAGCTTCTATGTTCTCTGCGTGCTTCAGGGAGCCTCATCAGGCTCAGGATGGATCAGGATGGATGAATTTATTGTTGGTGTGCTTTTTGTGTGATGCTCTTTTGCATATATCGAATAGTGTTCTATGTCTGCATTTTTGTACCAATACAAAATCATGTGCTTGGCAAAATAAAGTAATTCTAAAAGGTGGGAATGAGTATGTGGTTCTCATCCATGGCGTATCCCTGCCTTGCTCCTCATGTTCCCGGGATTTGTACTGGATCCACCATGACCCAGATCACCTAAAGGTCACCCTAAAAACAGGTACCATAAATGAATGACTTCATTAATCATTGAAATTCTTGATCACTGTCTCATTGATTGTTGTTACTTGTTAATTCTCTCATCTATCACATAAAATTATTACACTTTTATTCTGTTCTTTCTTCTATTCTGTTATCAGACACCTTTATCCCAAGTCAAATTTCATACCTATGCAAGATTACGTGTTTTACCATATAACCTTTCCGGCCTGTTTTTAATTTGTAGAAGGCTTTTTTAAGTGCTTTGGTCACTAGTTGTGTCATGAAAAGAAAGAGCGCCTCCTTTTAGCTTTGCTTAGAATACCTGTGGTTTAGTGTATTTATGTGTGTTTTGTGTTTCTCTTAACCTCCACCCTTTTCTCAAGTGCTAAATAGTCATTAGGCTATCTGTACATAGGCCCTCACGGGATGGTTGTTCATCTTGCTGTTTGTTTCCTCACTTCACTTTCTATGGACTGAACTGTATTTAACTTACAATAATAATTGTTATAGTACATTCCATATTTCAACTATAAAAATGCTCATAAATAAATGAACAAATGTGTTGCTATAACAAAGAAAAACATAATTTTTGATATGGTGAAGGTTTCTGTTAGAAACCATTCATTTAAAATTTATCAAAGGAGTCTCTAGTGTTTGTACTTTGGAACACTCAGGTCCTCTAATACTGTACACTTCATCTCTACACTCAGATCCTCTAATACACCCCATCTCTACACTCAGATCCTCTAATACACCCCAAATCTACACTCAGATCCTCTAATACACCCCATCTCAACACCCAGATCCTCTAATACACCCCATCTCAACACCCAGATCCTCTAATACACCCCATCTCTACACTCAGATCTTCTAATACACCCCCATCTCCATACTTAGATCCTCCAGTTCACCCCAGCTCGCACAGTCAGGTGCTCTGATGTTGTACTCTGGCAATCTCTAAAATTACTCTGACCAGTATGGTTCATTTCTGTCCCCTTCTCAGATCCTACTTTCTCTCAAAATGCCTCTTAGCTTCTTCCTCCTTTAACCTTTTTGTAAAACAGTATAATAAACTGGACCACAAGAACATTTACACAGTGCCTTGTAAAAAATCCGGTAGTTTCCACCCAAGCGACATCAGCGCCCGTGTTTCCAGATCTGGATTTCTCCCTGACACACGATCCGGATACGATGTGTTTGGACATGGGGAGCATGTGGAAAAAAGCATGAGCACTGACCCCAGACGTGATCTTTAGAGCTCAGAGCTGCTGCTATAAGGTACATGAGATTATCGCAAGATATGCATTTACTGGGATATCTTGGTACCAGGACACTTTACACAAAGAGAATGTCGAAGATGTAAAAATTATCTCCTACTACAAGAATCTACTTCATGTCTTGCGTATAACGCAGCTTATTTCATTCCCATAGCTCTGTAGTATGTGTGTAGTGCAATTGTGTGATGTCTGAGACCTCAGAAGATTCATCAGTGTACGAGTCATCATTGGTGGACTGGATTGTCTGCAGCACCTTTCAGTAGACAGGGTCAACTTTGAGACAAATTTAGCTGCAGATAGCAGTTAAGAGCACTCTCAGAAAAAAGGTTACTAAACCGTACCGTTCCTTGTTGCTAGGTTGGAATACACCTTTTGTACCTTTGGTATGTATCTTTTACTTAGACATGTACATATACTGGGGTGCATGGGGGCTTAGCATTGTGGTTAGCATGTTTGCCTCGCACCTCCGGGATTGGCATGTTCACTCCATGCTTCAGCGATTTCTTCTGGGTACTCTGGTTTCCTCCCCATCCAAAGTGTCCCCTGCCTTGTCCCTGAGTTCCCTGGGATAGGCTCCATGTGGTATGTAAAATGGATTGATGGTGGATGGATGTACATATAGTGTACCTTAAACCTTTTAGGTAAGATACCCCAGTGAGAAATGATCCTTCATGGGGAACATCTAGTAGTTTGATAGTTTTTGCATTCATATTCATTTCTACATCACAGGTTCCAGCCCTGGTCTTGGAGAACCTCCATTTTATGCTATATCACACCCATTTCATCTTTTCAAGAGACGGGTTTCACTGATTAGTTGAATCAGGTTTTTTAGACCAAGGAAAACACTAAAATGTGCAGGACAGTGCGTAGGCCAAGATGAGGACTAGGACCCACTAACTGCACTGGGTATTCACCAGGTAAAGCAAAGAACACAGGCGTCAGTGTCACGTTTTGTCACCAAACACAAACCAGATGTTATGAACTCTGCAGTTTGTATATACAACCCTACCACTGGTGTGTTGAGGGGACTAGGGGTCACTAGTCAAGGACCTTGACTAAACAGCTATCATTCATTCACTGTACTGCTTAATACACTAGACGGCAGGCTGTCTCTATTTCTATTTCTATTCTTTCAGATATAATTGGGCGTGCTATGTTTGCCAATGTGGACCACATGCTGGTCAGTCATAACTTCCTGTTTTTTTCAGACAAAAAAGCATCACTTGTTCTGGTTGTTATGGATCCTAGAGGGAACAGTGTGCTGATTGTGTCGTTGCAATCAGGGCAAAGACTTTTCATGTGGTAAAGTGTTTCATCTTGACCTTATGACAGCTGCTATCCATGCACCGCTGTAATTACAGCTGTAGGACTGGTTCAGGAAAGAATTTGAGGTTTTACTTCATATTCAGTTAGCAGGCCTTGCACTGTAAACAGTTTACCTTAATACAGAAAAAAAAGGCTTTGCTGTTGTTTTTTTGTACAAATTATGTTTATTTCTACCATAATCATTCCAAATTTATATATAAAACACATTACACACTGATGTCCATGGCTACACTCCTTTTTATTTCAGTGAAACTGAATGGTCAAGTTGGTGGCTAAAAATACCACCATAAACGACAAAAAATAAAAAGTCTGAATATTTGAAAATCATAAATTCCCTGATCGAAAAAGTATATAAAATAAAGTACATTTATTTTTTAGGAAACACTGCAAAAAGCAAACCATCCTGCATTGTTCTCCACATTCACAGAGTCGTTCATTTTTGTCCATGAAGCGATCTCTCGAGGAGATGCTGCGCACAACCCAGCCTTTAGAACGGCTAAGAAGGAAGGGACCGAGGGGACAGGAACACATTTGTTCCCATTGCTGAATGTCCTGGAGTTATGATGGTTTTGTTTGGCAGGTGTCATTCAGCAGTTTGGCTCCTTGTCTCATTTCTCCACACTGTTTATTTGGCCTAACAACAACATAGAGATTTTTCTGCATATTACAGACTGGGCCAATGCAGAATTAACAGCCAAACACCGTACCATTGTATATCTTTAGCATTATAGCATATAGATGCCGATCACAAAACAACACAAAACAAACTGTATATACATATATCATATTTAACAAATGCACAGCATTTTTATGAAACAGCACTCTGAATGCAAGAAGAGAAATAAATCAGGAAAACCAAGCTCCAGTTTAGACCGAGAGGTTTAGCTGAGGGCGCTGGTTTGTCATTTCCTGCACAGGTATATGTCTCCCATGCTCTTCTGAGCGTTGGTAGGATTTGGACACATTCTGAACGCCACATTCAGCCGATTGTTCCTGAACTGGACTGGCGTAGGGCTCTTCATCTCCGCTGCTACCCAGTGACGTCTGGCTGACGTACACCATGATAACATCACCCGTGAAGTTCATCACCTGGCCGGTGGAGATGAATGTGGTGTTGTTGTTTCCAGTCACCTGAGCTGGCAAAAAAAACAAAAACGCAATTCAGAATTTAGCTTCATTGCTCTTAAAGGTGTACAAACACTTTATGTAGTCGTTTATGTGTACGTATATGGAAAACCCCTGTATTGTCTTGTATGCTGTAAGATGTCGTCATACTTTATACAGTGCCTTGCATAAGTATTCACCACCCTTGAACTTTTCCACATTTTATGGAACAAAAATAGTGTTACAATCTGGAACTAAAATGGACTTCATTGGGATTATGTCACGAATATACACAAAAATCATCCATAGTACTAAAGTGCAGGGAACAATATAATTAGGAAAATTATTTAGAAATAAAAAAAAGTTTTTTTTAAAAAAATCTATAAGTCATGTATCAAGTATTTACTTAGGGGGTGAATACTTATGCAACCTACAAACGCCTGCTTTGTCACATTAATCACTGGAAATTTGGTTTCATTCATCACTATGGCTTCCACCATCATTGTTTGGCAGCTTCTAAAATAGCACTTGTTATTTTGCATTTTATATTTCTATCATGCACTGAGGTTTATTCTATGCACACGGAGAAATTTACTGAATTGAGGTCATGAAATTATAAGGTGTGCTTGGTTATAATATATTTGATCACATTTATAATAATTTGATTTGTGAAATTTTTTAAATAACGTCAATATTTTTTATTCGAAATGCGCTGACGGTTTGATGGATAAGCTGACCAAGCACTTATCTAGTATGCTTGCAGCTCACTTTATGTGTTTCTAAGTGTTCAAAATGCTGTCTTCTCTGATCTCCACTGTGTAGGAGAAAAAATTTAATGTTTTCATAGCCTATTCATACACTATGTGGACAAAAGTTTGACCATCTGACCATCGCACCCATACGTGGGCCTTTCCCAAACTGTAGGACGTCTTTGCTGTCTATGCTGTGGCTTTATTATTTCCCTTCACTGGGAGTAAGAGGCCCAAAACTGTTCCAGCATGACAATGCCCCTGTGCACAAGGACATGGTTTGGCAATTTTGTTGTGGAAGAACTCGAGTAGCCTGTACAGAGCCCTGACCTCAACCCCATTAAACACATTTGGAATGACCTGGAACACTGGCTGTGTCCCAGACCTCCTCACCCATCGGCAATGCCTGACCTCACTAATACTCTTCTGGCTGAATGGGCAGCCACTCTCCAAAATCTAGAGGAAAGCCTTCCCAGAAGACTGGAGGTTATTATAACAGCAAAAGGGGGACTAAATCTGGAATGGCATGTACAAAAAGCACATATGGGTCAGGTGTCCACAAAGTTTTGGTCATATAATGAATTTTATAGGTATATGCAAGAGAGGATAATAAAAGAAATAACTTTCATTGATTGGATACCAGGAATATCATGCGTCACATGAAAATTAAGAAACAGTCTGTGAAGTACAGCACGTTTAAAATAGATTTCCTTCCTGGAGTGAAACCGTTATTAAACAAGCGCCATGCTGACATGTAATAATAACATGTTTTGCATATTGTGCCAATATGTCACCGCTGTTAGGATCAGACGTCATATTATACCAATGTTACAACGGGTCGAGAAGAGATTCTATCATTCAAGGAAGGAAAAAAAGCTAATGAACGTAATTTGTACCTAACTGTACATTGACATGCCTGCATCTGCATTACTGCTAATTCAGCCCTTACATAGCAGAAGATATTTCTGTATCTTCCGGTTGAAGAAATAAGTTCATAGTTTCCTTCCGCCAGGCATGTCGACAGAATCGCTGACGAGTTCCCTAAATAGGGTGGATTATTTTACTCCAGCAGGCACACGACAGAAAGACAGACTGGCAGTGAATCATTCTTCACACATCTTTTACTCATTAAGCCATGATTTATCACGTGCCAGAGCCCCGTCGTCCACTCTGGCTAGGCTTGTTTGTTTTTTTTACCAGTGCTGTTTACTGGAAAATCATTTACTGGAGGGGCAGTGTTTTCTTAATAAAT
Source organism: Ictalurus punctatus (assembly GCF_001660625.3). Classification (NCBI taxonomy): domain Eukaryota; kingdom Metazoa; phylum Chordata; class Actinopteri; order Siluriformes; family Ictaluridae; genus Ictalurus; species Ictalurus punctatus. Next base: position 6,494,227 of record NC_030438.2, on the reverse strand, counting down.
ATCACTAAATACGCTCTAGATAGATGTATTAATGAGAGCTGTCAAGAAAAAGCAAGGTTGCATAATCCCTTTACAGTAACCGCCTGGGGTTTTTTTCCCCACTGAGGGTGGGAAAAAAAAATCCTAAGAATCGTACACTGCACGCATATCCTACAGCTTAGTAATGATGTTAGTAAATGTTATGGGAAAGGGGTGTTAATCATTTCTTTCTGTAGGCCATATGTATCGTGATCAGATCTCTGAGAGAAAAATGATTGCCGCTGCTGAGCCGAATGACTCAGTGAGACATTAGACTACATCTTGTTTAATTTTGTGTGGGATAATATCAACATCTGAAATGCCTGGAATTTTAACCCACTAGATGACACCTCTCTATATTTTGATGGAAGAAACATTGCTGAAATTTTAGTGACTGGTTTTGTAATACCACTTATGGACAGCAATTTATCATTCTGGCCAGTGGAGCCTTGTCCATAGTAGCAGATGGGGATATACTGTATATACAGCCAATCAACAAAACTTTAACTTTTTAAAGATGTCTTTCTAGATATTGCGTAATCATAGGGAAGCATGCTCATTACCCCATTTAGCTGCATAGAGTTATTATTATTATTATTAGTTATTATCTTGTGGTTAAAAATGGGAACTGCAATATGAGGTAATAGAGGTCCATTGGGGTGGGTGTCCCGCTGCCCCATGCTTGCAATATGAACATGGACCAGCGGGCAGGACAGTTAATGACAGGGTTGCCAGGACCACTATTTTTGTATTCCAAACTAATAGAGTAATATAGCATAAGTGTTTTGCAGCTGTGATTGAAACCATTTCACCACCTTCAAACGCTCAGTAGCTGTTTTTATAGGTTCAGCAAACAGCCTTACCACAGGTGAGAGCAGCCTCAGAGCTCTGGCTCTGGATTTCCAAATCCGCATCAGCTTTGGGCTGGTTGTTATCTGTGCTGGAATTAAGTGAGAGCCCCTGGTTGTTGCTGGTACTAAGCGATGATAGTATGGCAGTGGATTCGATGCTGCAGCATTGCGGTTCATTTCTCTCATATGCACTTGTGTCACTGTGTAAATCCCTGATCTCTGACATGACCTCCTTGCCAGCTTCATTGCTGTAATCCATATAGAGCTCCTGAGAGCCTTGCAAGCATCCAGAAAGGCTCTCAGTGTAGCAGCTCCCGCACAGAGGAGGCTCTTTCAGGCTAACATCACTATCCTTGCTTGGTTTGGCGAACATGTTCTCCCCCTGAGCACAGGAACAGCAGCCAGCCAGACCCGTAGCCACCAGTTCACTGCAGTCCTCATTCTCGCCCACCTCCATCGGTTCCTTCATGATCAAGCAGCTGCAGGAGCTGCCAGGAAATGGAGAACCTGGACCCTCAGAGCCCTCAGTGGAGCTGCCTGATGATCCATCAGCCTGGTCCCGTTCCAGCTTGGAGGAGTGTGTGTTCTTCTTGTTTCCTTGAGCCTTGTCTAGGCCAGGGGAATCACAATTGGCTTTGGAGCACATGCTCAGGTATTCTGGAGTACCGTCATCTTCCTGAGACGTGATCTCGTACAGGGGGCAGTTGCTATGGAATGGCGGTGTTAGCGTCTCCTGGGAAAAGAATACTTTTGAGTTTATTTTATTTTAGCAAGACTATTGTAGTATTACTAACAATAAGGTGTGATGAACTAATAAATTTTGACAGTGTCATTGGTGCAAAGCAGCATTCTTCCAGAGCACTGGTGGTGTATTTTTATTTATTTATTCATTTATTTATTGCCTGTGCACATTTCCAGGCTAAAAGGACACATCAATTAAATGTAATAATAAACTGCTTTAATTGTAAGGTGATGAATATTCACCAATCCTTAATGTTATTAACTTATGGTGGACAAGGAATGACCGTTTGTAGCTACAATAATGTAATAACATGAACTTGTTTCATGGACATTACATAACACATTTAGCCATGAGAGCATTAGTGAGGTCATGCTGGAACAGCTTTTGGCCCTTTAATTCCAGTGAAGGGAAATCTTAAAGATACAGCATACAAAGGACATTGTTCATTAAACATTGTGGGAAGAGTTTGGGGATGGAACACAAATTTGTGTGATGGTCAAGTGTCCACATAATTTCGGCCATATTGGAGAACCTGCTAAATGTGTGTGACTGACGAACAAGGCAACTCTGACCAACTGTCAGCTTCTGCCTGTTAAACATCACTTCCTGTTTCACTTACTTGTTGGATTCTACTCTGTTTAATGTTCTGGATGCAGGTTCGTAGATTGACTGTTAAAAGAAAAAAAAATGAAAACATAATCAGCGACATGCAAGGAAAATCTAAGATAGTAAAATAAAAAATAAATACATTTCTCAACCAGATGTACCTGAAAGGATGCTCAGTTTATCCTTGTAGCAGGAAAGAATCACGGCAAATATGACGATTATGGCACAGGGTATTGCCACAATGGCCCATGATGTCGTGTACACTAAAGAACGAAGGCAGAAATGAAGAATTAAAACACGACTCCTTTCTGTAGTGGTGCGCTAAACATGGTAGATCGCGTACCGAAGCGTCCACACGTCACATCTGCCTCAGTGCTACCTGGCTTTTCCTCAGTCTTGCCAATGGCTTTACAGCTGAAAGAAAGAAAAAAAAAACAAAAAAAAAAACAGACTTATCAGCCCAGGACTCTTCAGCAAAACTGTCACTTCTGTTTTTATAAGTCGCAATCCTTTCCACAAATGGGTACCACAAAAATGGCCGACTAAGGAAAATAAGCTCTTTCCAAGGGAAGTGGTGGAGAAATTAGTCATATTACCGCAGCGTGGTAAGACTGCGGGGGCTTTTAAAGCGCCTGTGACCTGAGAGCACCACCAGAAAAACAGCACTCGTGAGAATGAGCACTGCAACTGCACAAATGAGCCCTGAGTGTGTATGATTTTGTGTGTGTGTGTGTGTGTATGTGTGTGTCTGAAAAGCAGTATTTTAAAGCCCAAGCTGTGGTTAAATCAAACACCTTGACTGGCTCTGAGTGTATACTCACTCTGTCCATTTCTTGCATGCTTCTGCTGAAGTGGAATCAGAGAAAAATCCGTAGTCGCAGTCCTTACATGACTGTTTGCCAAGCTCTTAAATGACAAAGTAGAGAAACAGATCATAGCAAAAAAAAAATGTTAATGTACTTTTGAAGACACCTCATAAATGGAACCACATGAATTTCCAGCCTGTTATTCGTCTTAAAGCACATTTTTTTCAGTACATACTATGCATAACTACAGTAATACTAATAGGCATTTAGTTAGAAAAATGATTAATGGCTAGACACAGCGCCTGGGATTTTCAGGAGGTACAATGACACTGTAGGACCAGATAAAATATACAGACGTATCCATCTCGATCTACTCCTTTGGGATCTTCACCAGCTATTAACCCAATACCACCCTGGTTTATAAACTCAGACTAGTAATGGGTATTTACATCTACTGTTGGATAAATCTGGTGCTTCAGTCGTGTTAATATTTGTATAAAAGTATGTACATTTCTAGAAAAGGGTTCCTCAAGAGTAAACCCTTTGTGAAAAGAAAATCCTTAGTCTCAGGGTTCCTGCTACAATTTAATTGAACTGAAATGCACTTTAACATTCTAGTTTTATCTTCTTTTAAAAAAAAATTTTTTGCCATTATGTCAAAGTATATAGCTCAGTAATTAATAAACTATTTCTACCACAGCTCAGTTGAATTCTCCGTTCTGATTGGTCAGAAGGTGTCGATTAATATCCTTAACAGCAGCTCTAACAGTAGTTCCAGTACTAGTATTAATGCGCTTGTTGATTCAAAAAGATTTGGAAAAAGTGTGTAACTGTTCATATGGTTTGGTCTATTCCGCATTTTTTGGAAGGAGTCTCCAGTGTCAACACTTTGTCATTGTCACATATAATAGCTACAACTTGAAGTTTTCCATCATGGAACAGAGGACTTTGTGGAAAAAATAGAGGCTGGAGAGGGAACAACCGTGTACAACTGGTACAACCATTAAACAATATTTAACATAATCCCAGGGATAATAATCCCAGCCTATCTCAGGGGACACCCTGGACGGGGTGCCAACCCATCGCAGTCCACAATCACTCACACACTCACACACTGTGGACAATTTGAAAACATCAATCAGCCTACAGCACATGTCTTTGGATTGGGGAGGAAACCGGAGTACCCAGAGGAAACCCCGTTCACGGGGACAACGTGCAACGTGCAACCCCGGAGGTGCGAGGCAAACGTGCTAACCACTAAGCCCCCCTAACTACACATATATAAAGTATAAATCATAAAATAATTAGGAAGAGATGTTTATTAATAAACAAAAGTTTGATAGCCTTCGGCAAATCTCTGTAGCATAAGAGGAATCAAACTGCTCAGGATGTACTGTCAATAGACAATCAAAGTCACAATTTTGGATTATTTCCCCATAACAGTGTTTCCTGATTTAACATGTTTTGATTGCCATGTTTTACACGCATGTATTACCTACATGCTCAAATCTGGTTGAAAGTCTTACTGACAATTGTTAAAACATGTTTAATGTTTTTATCACCACTGTTAAAAAGTTGATTATACACAACTGGTTCGATCCCAAATTAAATAGATTCCCATATGATACAGGCCTTCTTGAGCAGATTGTCAAAATGATTAATAAGGGCTAAACCATTCACAGTACTGGCATCAGATCCATCCTCATTAATAGACTTCACAATACCCCCGCTCTTTAAACTGATACTTAAAGCTTTCGGCTGTGTTTATGTTACTTCATCTCCTTTCATCCTATTTTCCGTACTGGAATAAGGTATATAATCATCCAAATGAATGATATTGAATGCTATCAATACCACAGAAATATCAACATCTGTACACTATGGCAAAATCCTCAAACTTTGTGTCAAACCACAAGCCACAGCAGACCACCAATTCACCGAATTTGTAATTATGAGTCATTTATTTTATGAGTCACATTTATCTTTCTGTGTTGAAAAAGAACCAAAATCCACAACGGTAGTTTGTGGAATAGTTCGAGGCACTCATTTGTCAATGTATCACAATAAGATGTGAACTGTGTATCTGGATGAAATGTGCTGGAGTTAATAAGGCCTTACCCCCTGCAAGTCCTTGGCCCGGAGGACAGGGTTTGATTTTATCACAGAACTCGCAGTAGGTGGTGGTACACTGGAAGCCCTCTTTACACCGACATGATTCAAGCTCAGTGGTGCTACTGGGACTAGGACGATAAAATCCTTTCCCTGTGAGCGAGAGAGAGAGAGAGAGAGAGAGAGAGAGAGAGAGAGAGAGAGAAGCAGTTACAAAGCTCCACTGAGCTTAGTTGATTGTGGCTATATTTTTATTTTCCTCTGGAAACCTAACTCCAGATATATTGGCACCCTTCATAAAAATATTTTCATCTTATATAAGCTGTAAAGTTTTATTTTAGCACAATCAGGTTTTTTTTTTAAGCATGAGATTTTCAAAGTAAAGTTTTAAGACCCCCTTTAATAAATGTTTGCTAAAGCTTCTGCTGGACTGATTAAGCCTCTCCCTGTAGTTTCTAACAAGGTTCTGAGGCAATTGTGGATGGGATCTTGAACTTGAAGTCCTTTTATACTCTCTGGTTTGCACCTGATTTTCAGTGGGTTTCAAACCCAAAACGGCCATTAAATGGCCATTGCAAAACATTTAGCCTTCCCTGTAGATATTTGATGCCATTATCTGGGTAAAAGCTCTATCTAGTGTATATAAGAGTCGTAACCTCCTGGCAGAGGTGACCAGGATTGAGGATAATATAACTCTTTTATTATTGCTCTGATTGTACTGAATGATATTTATAACATTTTTAGGTCTTTTTTTTACACTCTTCCTTGGCATCCTCTTAGTGATGGATGGCGAATGGATCTAACGTACATGTAACCTCATATTTATATTCCATAAGGTTTCTGAAAACTAGGCGCAAATTTGAGATGTGTGTGTGTGGGTGGGTGGGTGAGGGTGGGGTGGGGTGGAGGGAGCTAATTATATTGAAGGGTGGCAATAATTCTGGAGTTGACTGTAGTCATGTGCCTCAGTAATAATAAAAATGAATGTCTGACCCTCGTCACAGAACTTCTGTGGATGGCACGTCTCCTCGAAGTTATATTCTGACTGGTACTCGTCCTTCCCGCATGGCCGACACCTGGTATCATCATTCTCAGTGCAATGCGCAGACCGATACGTTCCTGTGTTCATGAGAAAGACTCCATTAATTTGCTTTGCTGGAGTTGCTCACATAGTTCCTGCATTATTCAGAAGTCGTGCAGAGCCACTGGGCTGTTTTTATGAAGCAGAGACTAAACTGAGGTTTTCATACTGGAGAAGGGCTCTGTGGTTACGTGGGTGTTCCTCTTTCACACACACTTCCCTATCGAAACTCACAACATTTCAAAGCTTTATTCAAATCAGTGCAAGCTTTGCTTTGTGCCATATTTGGCTTTCTATAGCAAATGAAAAGGATTGGAAGATTATTTACCAGGTTTGCACATGCTACAGCATACGCCTTTCCAGAGGTACTGCATTTGGTTGCATGGTGGTTTGGCATGCTTTGTCTGCAACAACAACAAAAAAGAATGATATAAAGTAAATAATGGTTGAAAATTCAATCGCCATCATGTGAACTAGACTGGATAACTGATTACTCTTGATTTGCGGTGCTGTCTATTGAAATTCACAGTGACATGTAGGCCTGTGTGTTAAATGATATTAAATGATACTTTATCACGGGAAATGTAATACTATATCAAATTTACACTTGTGGATCTGTACGGCCGCTACAAGACCCTGTATAGTACACACACGCTAAATCTCATGCAGTGTCAGAATCAACTCTCGTGAGGTCATGACCTCTGAGAGTGTACAGGGTTTATAGCCACTAACCACTTCCCTGCTGATACCACAAAAAAATGTGCACGGGTTTATAGATGGAAAACCTTTTCATCTGTTAATGAAAATGCAGAGTAGGCTCGGGGACGGTCGAAAACATCCAAACTAAGGCAACATAAGTGCCAAGATCAGCAGAGGGAAGCGGACAAGCCACGTGTTCCACTTACTCGACTTTTTTAATGAGCTGCAAACAATATTTGGGTCCAGTTCCAGAAAAATGGTTTGGCATCACCACCAAATGAACTCTGTAAGTTAGTATTATTGTTATTGTTATTGTTATTATAATACAGTGGTTATCACAGAAATAACACAGCAATGTTTGAATGACTCCATCAGCCTCTGTAGACTCTAATTACTTTTACATTAAGTTTATTTATTTGGCAGGCGCTTTTATCCAACGCGACTCGTGAGTCAAGCCGAATCCAATCCAGGCACAGAGCCGAGCAGTAGAAAGTTAAAAGCCCTGCTCAAGGGATTTGAACTCACAACCTTCACTAGCATTCAACCTTAACAGCTGAGCTTTCAAGTTGATCTAAAACTTCACAGAAGGGAATTGTTGGGATTTCCAGATAAACTCTATTTCCACTAGGAAATACACCTAGGAAAGAAAAATGTATCCTGGAACGCTTCTGGAATAAAAGATTTACTCTAATAGCTCCACGCTCCTGTACGGTTCTCTGGCGCTGGCAGGACTGTACATCGTCAGAGTGTGATTTTAACACTTTAACAAAGAACATGAATACACTGGCTCGCAACAAAACCAATCGTTCCTTTCATCCCTCGTATTCAAATCTTTCTGGATACTTTCCCCTATGTTGCACAACTGGATTTTATTTATTTATTTATTTTTAATTAGTGGTGTTCACATTAAGAATCATTTAAATGGGCAAATGATAACCTGAGAGACGTGTGCACTCAGATTAATGTGAAAACAAAATGATTTATAAAGATAATCATACAAATCTGACCAAATGGTCATATGAGTTACTGTAGACTTCCTGTCAGTTTCAACCAGTCTGGTCATTCTTCTTTAACCTCTCTCATCAACAAGACGTTTCTGGCCACAAAACTGCTACTCACTGGATTTTTAAATTTTTTTATTTTTCCCTTTTCACACCATTCTGTGTAACCTTTAGAGATTGCTGTTTGTGAAAATTCCAGGAGATCAGTAGTTTCTGAAATACTCAGACCAGCCCGTCTGACACCAACAACCATGCCACGGTCAAAGAAATTAAGAAATTGATTTAAGGTAAAAGGTAAATACTCTACAATTAGAAATTCTAAGTAATACATTTGAAGTATTTTGGTATAGATATAACACTAGTGATATCTATCAACAAATATAGCAGTCTTAGGTAAGTAACTGCTTCGCCAATCAAGTGCACTTGCTTTTAATAAAGCGCACATTTAGAGCTGCGATCTGAGAGTGGACGATGAACAAATGCTTGCTATGCAAAAAATGTAAGTATTTGATGGAATTTCTTCCTTAATGAATTACCAATCAGTCCATACAGGATTTCACAGAGTTTTTGTTGAATGCTTGTTAAAGCATTTGGTTAAAAATGCTTGAATTTGCTGCAGATTTTTTTCACTTAAATTGGCGAGTTTTTTGTGCTTTTTTTTTTTTGCGGAAAACTACTTGATTTGGCGAAACTGCAATTGCACGAAATTGTTTTGCATGGTCTTTTGCAGTGATGTTTGTTGGTCATTTAGACCATTTAGCTGTACTCATGTTCGACGTATGTGAACTGAATGCGCTGTGTGATGACATCACATGACGTGTCTTGGCCCAAATCAGCGGTAATTTAGAAAATCGCAAGCTCCTCCAAATATTGCAGAGTTTGCTTGATTTTGTGTTCATTTATGTTGAATAGTAGGTAATAAAATAAAATAAAATGTGTTTTATTTCATTATAAAATAATAAAATAAAAGAGGAAATAAAATAAAATAACTGTAAAAATGTCAAACTTTAACTGGTATTATGACCAAGAAAAATGCTAATCAATCAATCACTCAATCAAATTGAGAGTTTGAATCCCTCAGTGTCTCAGCAATCAGTAGCCAGAAGTCCAAGAAAGCATAATTAGTTTCTCCCTTGTCAATCAGAGCAACACTGACCCAGTTGTAGTTGTCTGTTAGCTCATGTATGTGGAAGAGGGTTGACAGCACTTTTCCTCTGAGTGTGTTATGCTGGGCTGTGACACAAAATGTCCTAGCTGGCTTCACATGTCTTGGAAGAAGCATGCGCTAATCTATCATCAGTTGGTTGGTTCGTAGCTATTCTGGGATAGGGGAGAGCTAGCTTGTGGATGGGAATTGGCAAATGACCAAATTGGGATTGGGGCAAAACTAAAACGAAATCAATTACTATCAATCAATAACTCTTAGCAGTGTTCCTGATGAAGGTTTGGATATTCTTGGCATCTTCTCAACCAGCTACATGACACCCAAGCGGTTTTTCCTAATTTTCCAAAAGAGTTTCTCACTAAGTTCTAAATGAAAACTATTTGGTTGGGCAAACACAAGGCATTAATTTCACCATTTCCATCTGTCTAAATTCAACGTATTGTGTCCAAACATTTGACTGGTAGTGTGTATACCCTTGTCCAATTGTATGTTTTGTGCTATGATAGTATGAGGATGCCTAGAGACATATTTCACTGTCTGTGTGGTTTCAGAGCCTGGACTCAAACGAAGCATGAGAAAGGAGACAGGAAACCCAAAGGAATGTCCAGAATTCATTTCTAGTCGCTCTGCATCCAACTAGCAGGGTATAACAAGCGACATGAAATATTTTCATCGACTAAATATATAAGAACATGGTCAGTGACGCCCTGAATAATTACATGTTGGAAAATAAGCATACAACGGCGACTGTTGTCCCAGCATTCAACCGTGTTCAGCGTCGTCCTCCCAGTAACCGCTATATCATTTCAATCAGTTGGGTTTCCAAAATGGAAAATCAGTCCCAAGTTTACCAACTGGGTGCCATGTCGGTTGGGGGGTTGGGGTGTTTTGTTTGTCATATTTTACCTCTTGTGTGTGACTGTACACTCTTGCAAGAACACCATAGTGCATTTTGAAAACCAGTTTTCCTCCAACCACCGAGTTTGCATAACTGCTACGGTGAAAATTTTCACCTGGCCTTTTCTAACAGTACAGGTTTTCTGTTTTATCACAGATTTGGCAAAACACACAGTGCGGACTAATTGCACTTGCAATGTGCAACCTCGTGTACAATCGACATGTGAAAACAAAACATCAGCATGACCAAACATTCTCATTCCTGTGAGAATCGCTTTCTCTAGACACTTCACAGACCTTAACGCTTTGAGCTGGTGCCGTCTATCGAGCACAAGTTCAGACCTGCATGGTCTGTGATGCAACGTTAAACATGCTCACACACTTTTCCCTCAAGGGTGATCAAGATAAGCAAATTTCACAGCTATTCAATGACTGAATGAAAGAATAAATGAATGGATATTACTGTAGTTAACTGTGGAAGACTTTGAAGATACCGATCAGAAGTCTGTTGGAATCTTCTATTAAAAGAAGATCATCCTAATGGCTGATCTCTAACAGCCATGCGGATTTTGAGTGACAGTTTTATCGTTGAAGTAGGATGTATAAGGTGGCAGGTTCATGCAAAGCAGATTGGTTTCTACATTTTATCTGATACTAAAACACTGGAGACATGGGTGTCAGACTGAAAACAAGTTTCAGGCAGTCATGCCGTGTAAACGGGAATACTGGGCATGGCTGGACAGTAATTTCAATTTGCGAAATATGCACCTTCTTTAATACTTTAAAAAGTGGTTCTCAAAGTGAGGTCTGGGGACCCCAGCGGTCTTTGATTTATTCATTTAGTTAAATCGCAACATGCCATTATTTACAATTTTAAGCTTGTTATGTCTAAAAACTGTCTGTTTGAATGAAATGGGTTTAATCCAAACCTCAATAACTCAATAACAATAGGCCTGTAAATATAGCATAAGTTCTACTTGTGGAATGTTCAAAAAGAAAAAAACATTCTATCCCTGCTGAAAAAAAAAAATCCCAACAGAAACCATTGCAGAAATTCCAATGGTTTCCATTACAAATACCATTACAAACCAAATGCCAAAGGTGTTCTATTGGTCCTTAATGGTATCCACTAGACATAACATGCCCCCAATAGAAGGCAACAAATTACCAGTAGAGACCCACAGAGACCATTACAGTTTCTATTAAAAACCAGTACTTCCATTATAACCATTAAATTAAAAGGTTGTGATCCCCTGCTTTAATGGAACAAATAAGAATATCTCCCAGAATATCCCCATTCTCCATTATTTCGCAGAATGGGGGGTGGGGTGGGGGGGGTGGAATCCTACAGAATTATCACAAAATCAATCCCCTGGGTTGAACACCCACACCCTCGCCCACACACACACAATGTAATGTCAAGAGACACTTCCACATGTCAAGTTCCCCTCAGACATCAAATGGGCCAACAATAAATAGGCTAAACAAAACAAAACAAAACAAATCAAGGCTGGATTAGAGTTCTGAAAGTTTTCTCAAACAGAGAGAGAGAGAGAGAGAGAGAGAGAGAGAGAGAGAGAGAGAGAGAGAGAGAGAATGCTGTGAGGATGGCTGGACTCATTTACAGCCTGCGGTGTGGGATCTGGATGTAAACCAACATCCAGTGTTTCCAGTAAAACAGTGTGCAAACAGATTTCAGATTTCACCCAGCTCTAGAGTTAACACTTTAACTCCAATAATGATCATATCCATCTTATGATCCTTCTCAGATCCAGGAAATCCACATGATTAGACCCAGATCAACAAACAGATTACTATTTATTTCTGCACCAAAGCACACATGACACACAATGATAATATTCATCATTTATAATCAAAACAGGAATCTTACCTGGATGCATAAGGCAAAGATCAGGCAGTAGATCCAACCTCGAAATATCCAACTGGTGGAGAAGTAAGCTCTCATGATTTGTAGTATACAAAGTGACCAACTGAGACTCTCAGGCTTCTGCTCCGTGTGTGTGTGTGTGTGTGTGTGTGGGTGTGTTTGACACGATGCCCTTAAAGCATGTTCAACTCCTCACACTGAGAACTTCTCTATACAATGTCAGCACAGATCCTCACAGCAAAAGGGAAGGCATGAGCTGTGAAGAGGCGAGGCTTCTGCGTTACGTAGGAGGGCTCCATTCTGAAGTCCATTCTCCATTCCTTCCTATTGGTGCAATGCAAATATATGCAAATATACATTGTTCCACCTTTGGTGCACTGCTTCTTGAAGAATTTAATGGTAATGTGAAAAGAAAAAAAATGCACCATTAAAAAAAAAAAAAAAAAAAATTAGGGAGTTCAAATAAATAAATAAATAAACAAACAAAAATTATTCAGTAAAATACTAATATAACTATTCACGCTGGTAAATTTGTGCCTTCATGTTTATATATTTGAAGCATTGAGGCATCACAAAACCCGAACGCAATTAAACTGTGTTAAAATGTAAAATATGAAACATTTTGATATTAGCAGTTTATTTTAAAAAAATAGTTTGCACATTCATGTTATCATAACTGCTTATTATTTACATATACATGTTTATAGAGTTTTTGGGCTCCCTATTCAAGATTATTCATAACTAATAAAACTATTAAAATCACATCAGGTGGCACGGTGGCACCACTAGGGTTGGGGGTTCGAATCATGACTCCGCCCTGTGTGGACTGAGTTTGCGTTCTCCCCGTGCTTCAGGGGTTTCCTCCGGGTACTCTGGTTTCCTCCCCCAGTCATTTTCTCCTAAAGACATGTGCTGTAGGCTGATTGGCATTTCCAAATAGTGTGATTGATAATGTGATTGTGCCTTGCGATGGGTTTGCAGCCTGTCCAGCATGTCCCCTGCCTTGTGCCCCGAGTTCACTGGTATAGGCTCCAGGCTCCCCGCAACCCTGGGTAGGATGAGGATATGGATAATGGATGGATGGATGAAAAAATCATATGAAAGACCCCTGAACTTCCAACCCATGGTAATGAAAGTTATAATATTTATTATTGACTTCTTAGAATTAATATCCTGTTTGGCTGGTCGCTTGAATTTAATGGGTTTAATCCAAACCAAAACAACAACAATAAAAAAGTCCAATATTGTCAACTTAAACATAATAGTATTTTTTTTATGCAAATATGATTTGTGAGTGGAAAGTTCTGGAAAAGAAAGCTCTATAGATCTATAGAAATGGATTCTGTTCATATGTAAATGTGTAAATTTAAGGAGATCAGTGGGATTTAGTTTACAGTTATGCCCTGTAGCTACTTTTGATAGATAAGTCCTAGTTGATTACATTTCTGATATTAACGAATAACAGCCTATTAATTTGTAGTGGCCCATATTTAAGGGGTATTTAAGGTGTATGTCCATATTCTGTATGCAGGTAACTAGCATGCTGAGGTCAGGACAGGCAGAGAAAGCTCCGATTGCTAAGTAAAAACACATCTGTGTGACCACATGATTATTATGTTTGTGGTAAAGTGAGATTCTTACAGGTAGACTAAATAAGGGGTATGTCCTTGTGTCTTCCACATCTTGAAGGATTGCATCTAATGTTAGTGATATCGGGCAATGCGTACATATCACAGTGTATTTCAAAGGAACACTTTATTGGCTCTAAATTTCTCAGCCGATACCGATAGTTCTGCCTTTTATGCCTTCTTTTAAATGAATAATAATTAATTCCACAATTCTGAAAGAAATGAAAATAAAAACTTTATTCTCTCCATTTCAACAAGTTGTTTCACAGTAACTGGTCTCATAAACAGGAAACACATTACTCTAATTAACATTAACACATGAACTAAATTCTTAAGATTAAAGTAAGATTATTAATTTATTGAATGTTATTAATTCATATCAACATTGACTGAATTCTAAAAAAAAATAAAAAAAAAAATTAAAAAATCCTGTTAGTCTCACATTGACTCACCACAAACAAAAGCATTTCTACTTCATCACTGAACATCAAACTGGTAATATATAATATACACTTTTTTTTTTGTATATTAACATTAACTGGATATGAAATAGACTACTCTACAAATATATTTTTCTGTGCAATATATACTTTTGGTCAGCTCATCTTGATTTAAATCTTTCAACCGTGTACAGGTGCTTTAATTCAGTGTGAGCAGCTCAGCAAAATAAAAATTAGACTTGACGCCGAAACTCCCGCTTCACTTCTGCTCACTTCTGGTGTAAAATATTATCAGTGCAGAGATTACAGAGATTACAAACTGCAGTTTTGTCATCATTCCACACAAGAGACATCATCTATACACACACACACAGCACAAAACCGATGTGTTTTCCCACCCTCTTTTCATTGACAGGCTATAATGTTTTTAAACCGATGGCCAATAACGTGAAAAATTGCCTTTATTGGCTGATACCGTTTATTGGCCGATACATCAGTGGAACTATATTCATTGTTTTTTTTAAAAACTTTTTATAAACAATCTGAAAAAGCTGCAGATTACAAGATTATGCTGTAGATTACTGAAAGGTATGCAATTATAATTTGTACTAGAGTTATATTATATAGTATTGCTCGTCAGGTTGGAATTGGATCTGGACTCCATAACGGAAACACGCGGTGTGAGGAAGGAACACACCCTGAACGGGAAGCCAGTCTATTACAGGACCATGTACTTTCACACTTACAGCACACATATTGACACCTAGGAGCAATTTACAGTAGCATAGCCAACTCACCTACCTGTATGTTTAGGTGGATTGGAGGAAACCAGTAAACCTGGAGGAAAACTGAGGTGCAAGACTCCATACAGAGAGCAACCCAAGCTGGTGGTGTAGTGAGTATCACAGTTACAGAGCGCTTTACATTGTATGAGATCTCCTCAACCACTACTAGTGTGTAGCATATACCTGGATAGTGGGCCAGAATGCCCACTGGCTATTAGTGGAGAGGAGAGAGTGAGGTAGTCATTTAAGAGATGGGGATAATTAGGGGGCCATGATAGAGAAGGGCCAATTTCACTGGGGTTATACCCCTACTCTTTTCCCATCTTGGGATTTTTAATGACCACAGAGAGTCAGGACCTCGCTCTCACACGAAAGACAGTGCTGTTTTTACAGTATAGTGTCCCCATCACTATACTGGAGCATTAGGCCCCAGACAGACCACAGGGTGAGCACCCCCTGCTGGCCGCACTAATACCACTTCCAGCAGCAGCCTTAATTTTCCCCCAGGAGCTCTCCCATCCACACATTGACCAGGCTCAACCCTACTTAGCTTCAGTGGGAAACCATGCGAGAGCTGCAAGGAGATATGGCGCTGGCCTTGGGAGATTATGGTATCGTTGCTGACCCACAGTCCCAGGGTCCATGGTTAGATCTGGAACTCTGGTTACTGTATGTAGCAATGTTTCCATCCACGTATTTCTATGCGGATTTTGGGACATTGCATAAAAAAATACACTGGATGGAAACACCAGATGCAAATAAAATCTCCAAAATGCTCTTAAAAAAAAACGTATGCGCTCAATCGAGGCGGATCATTCTTTTACTCGATAAGAAACACATTTACAGAATAAATTCCTCGTTGCGTATCAAAAAACAATCATGTGGCTTTGCCTCAAAAATCACCTGACTGGATAATTGGCTCAGAAAACTGACTTCCCCAGTTCTTCTATTTGAATTGATACTTTGCGCCAGTTTCCCCAAAAGTGATTTATTTTATTCTCTTGAACGCATGGGAAGGAATCAGTGCTTTATTTGCAAATGTTTTATGCGATATTCCAATTTTTCTGCCTATGCTAAATTTGCAGCTTGGACGGAAACATATGTTGTGAGAAGTTTTGCATGGTCTGCACAGGTTTCCTCCTACCTTACAAAAACTTGCCGGTAGGTGGATCGACTATGCTATAGACTGTACAATAGACTGGCATCGCATACGGGGGAATTGGCCTGCTCTCGGGACAAGCTCTGGCTCCACCACGATCCAGTCCAGGATAAAGAACTTATAGAAGATAAATGATTGTATGGTTTGAAATGTTTGTTCTGTTTCAAACCACTTTTTTTTTTTTTGGCAATACAGAGCGAACATTTCTGGAACTCTGGACAAACGTCAAACCATTTTGGTGGATAACGTTATTAAATACCAACAAAACCAACTCTTCCCGTATGTCCTTTTGAGTCTCTGTACTTTAAAACCTCCACCATCTGCACATGTTGTAAACAAGTTGCAACAGTCACCTCCATTAGAACCAATTAAAATAAGCTCATTTAAGCAGTCCTGGCCCACATGTCGAAACACTTTATTCCAGCTCTGACAAAGGCTTTTTTGTCTTTAATGTTTTTTTTTTTTTAAAGCCTACACTAACGGTAGATGACCGAGATAAAACTCAAACTCAACCCTTATCTCATAAACCCTCCACCTGCCTTTGCTTTGCACCTGTCTTCCAGTGTGTATAGGGGCCCTTCCCATACAGAGTTTAATGGCTTGTTCTTCCCAGGTCTTTCAGCCCTGGGCCTTGTCCCCCCCTCTCCCTCTCCCTCTCTCTCTCGCACACAGACACACACTCACTCTCACACACACAGACACACACACACAGCTCCTCCTGCTAAAAACATTATTACCTGATTTGAATAACTGTCATCTGAGGTGCTGGGAGACTTTGCTTCTTTTCCCTGCTGCTGCTCTCTCTCCTTGGATAGAATTGCGCAACGTCACATGCAAATCACATTCTCTGGTTACTCATGGATGAAGGAGATTGTTTTTACCACATACAGTTCAGATAGTGAGCCTTTTTTTTTTTTTTTTTTTTTTTTTTACAAAGTATGAATATAAGATCAAATTTGGTGACTATTCTCGGCTCACATTCGTGGTTTGTTTGGAATCGAATGGTTTTAGATAGCTGTTACATCAGTTCGAATTGTGTACAATGAAAATAAGGGAATTTCCAATGAATCTATTATACACTATCGGGGGGGAGGGGGGGGGGGGTTACTAAACTGTACCTTTGTCTCTCAAGCGTAGAAGGTGTGTAACTTTTCTCTTTGAACATGCATGGGGGGGAAAAAATAACCATTAAATTATTATTAGCATTATTTATTACATTATAAAATCTCATTCAAGATACACCTGGTGTTTAAGGTGTAATTATACACTTTAAGTAATCTTTAATTGTATGTGTTACCATGTTTCTTCCTCTGAGAGTGTAGCAGTAAGACTAAAACTTTACAGCACAATTTAGACTGATGTGATATGATGCTGTCCATGGGTCACATTTCTACCCACCTGGTTTTATTTTTATTTTTCAGAAATATGAAGGGGGGAAAAAAAAAAGGTACAGGTGAACCATGATTTGCTATGAAAGTGGACACCTGCCGGCTTGAAGATAAATCTTTCCGATGTAAATATCTCATTATAGATTGAGTAAAGAACCAAAAAGCAATGAAAACACAGAGGCTGGATGTTCCTGTGGTTTGGGCAACCTCTCCACCTCTTTTTCTCTCTTTCCTGCTTGCTTTGGAAATGGTCCTGACTTCTGACTCACGGTGTGCTCATGACTAAGACATCCCTACTTACGCCATCTCCCCACACTTACTACTGCATATAGAAAAGAAAAAGAGTCAAAAAAAAGGAGAGCTCTACATGAAGAAGGCTGTGATTTGTTTAAGACGTTGAACCGCACCCAGAGATCCACGGAAACATGAGAGGGCATTGTTTGTTTTATGCAAATATTCCTGGGTGGGAGAAATAAATTATAAGTCAGAGAATTTACTAATCAGGGCTAAATGTTAATGATTGACTACAACATGCAAATTCTATTCTCGAGAGACGGAAGGAACGTCTTTACACGGCCGAGAGCCCTCCGGATCAGCTCGTGAACTTTGAAACTGTTGGCGTTCAAACCAACGGAGAGGGTTTACCGTTCATTGTTCGAACACCTGCCTGCTGATATCATATCATATCTTACACAACACTTACATTCGCATTTATAGAAGTACACAACAGTCCTTCACCTTTTTTTTTTTTTAATCATGACACCAATTTCCAATATACAGGATACAGGTATGTTCCTCCTCAGTGTATTATACAGGTATTTACGGGTTGCGCATATCCAAAAAGAGAAAGAAATTAATTAAACACACTTATAGAAAACACTTTTCAGAGACACGGCAACACATGAAAGAGCGCAAGACAGGGAAGGAATCTTTTTTTGTCGTCAGGTTTAACGAAGAAAGCAAAAAAAAAAAAAAAAAAAAAAAATAGAAAGAAAGAAACTCGTAGTGATATTATTAATAATAATAATTAAAAAAAACAAACAGTGCAAATTTCTTTGGAGGTTGGAATATAGTACATAGTTAAGACATAAATATGATATAAAACGGAGCCTATATAAAAAAAAAAAAAAAAAAAAAAAGACAGATGACATGAAGGCAGACATTTGACTTCTTCAAGTAGGAGGTCCCAAACAGCAGAGGCTCATGGGAAACTTCCCCAGCAGCACTTGCTTCACTTCTTTCTCTGGAAAACATTGGCCAGCATGGCACCTGACGTAGTCAGCTGACCCATCTTACTCAGGAACTTGGTCTTTGCGTCTTCACCCACCAGACTCGCTGCGATGGAAATGGACCTAAAAGAAAACACAGCAATTCAGATGGGGGGGTTCCCGGTATTTAATGCTTAGTAGTAAAGTTTTTGAAAAAATAAAAATAAAAATGCAGACTCTAATTGGGTTTCTGTTTGCCATATCAACTTTATGGGAAGTGTCTCTAATGCTGGATTTGCAGCCATGTGAAAACCAAAAGATGTTGCTGTGTTTGACTGGAAGGAGCAAAGAAAAAAAACACGGGTGCTGCAAAAAATTAAAATAAATAAAAAAAGCACCACATAATGCTTAATGACCTGGACGATATATAGTCCCTTCCGAAAGTACTGGAACGGCAAGTCCAATACTTTGGTTTTTGCTATACGCTGAAGACATTTGGGTTTGAGATCAAAAGATGTGTTGTATTGGTTATGTCCAATGATTGTGCAATGGCTCAGATTGACTCTCTCTTTTCTCAGCTTCAAAATGGCTTGCTTTTCTCCCATAGACAGCTCTCTGGTCTTCATGTTGGTTTATCCTTCTTAACAACAAACACAGTCTTCACAGGCGAAACCCAGGGCTCAAACCAAGAGTAAACATTCAGAGCTATTAACTGTTGAAATAAATCAATGCAACAGGGCACACCTGGACATCAAGAAACACCTGTCAGTTACGTGTTCTAATATTGAAAAGTGAGTGGGTTCATATGAAAGGTACCAAGTATTTTTAAACACATCATAGACTTAAATATAAGGAAACGAAAGCTCAAATTCTGCCTCAAATTTTTTGATCTCAAACCCAGTGAATAGCAAATCTTCAAAGCAAGTCTTCAGTGAATAATTTTCTGAAGAAAAAAAAAAAAAAAAAAAAAAAAAAAAAACCCAAAAATTGCGAATTGCATCGCAAATTTAGAAAAACGCTGCAACAATTTTTGACCTCAACAATCACAAAATCAATAGATAAATAAACTCAGCGGATTACCACCCTGTCCAGGGTGTACCCCGCCTTGTGCCCCATGCTACCTGGGATAGGCTCCAGGTTTCTCCGTGACCCTGAAAAGGATAAGTGGTATAGAAGATGGATGGATGGATGGATGGATGGATAAGCTCAGCGAAATCCTGTACGGACTGACAGAAAAATATATTCAATTAATCTTCAATGAATTTGACGAACTCCACCCATTTATCCATATCTAAGATGGCTGCTCATAATGTCAGCGGTGAGGTTTTGTTCACGTTTATAGACTACATTAAATCACACTGTGTCCTAATTTTACCGAAAACCCGCTACGCAGACTGAAGCAGATATTTACGAAAAAAATTTTTTTAAAAATGGGTTTCCGTTACTTGTTTAGTCTTGTAGCTACAGCAGCTCCATGTCTTGGCTGATTGAGGAATCATGTGAGGGAAGGAGAAGCGATGCAAATTTGATTTTTCACTTTTAACACGATAACCGTTAGAATCACATTACAAAGCCAAACTGTTCCTGCAATTACAGAAATTTTCCTACCCAAAAGCGAACATAACCCAGTTTCGAACCGTATAAATAGCGTGTTTGGCGTTACAACAGAGACCCACTGATAAAAAAAAAATCACGAACACAACAAGTCACAGTCAAGTTTACAGAAAATGTAACAAGACGCTGTACTGCTTGAAGCCAGAGGCTTGAATATGGACATAGTTGGTTCGCCATAATCATAAAGCGCCAGTGCCAGAGGCATGCACGCCTGACTGGTAACCTCACAGACATTCGGAGTCAAACAAACGCTGGGCTCCAGAAGCCTGGTTTTTATGGAAAACAATAAAACTGTCTTATTTGCAATTGTGACTTATACGCCTTTATATCCTATTCACAATTACGTCTCATTTCAGCCAATATTATAGCAATGCAGAATGCTGGGTTGTTTTTTTTGTCGTCTGAAATTACCAGAATTTGATACTATGAGATGATATTTACTGTGACCTCAGGAAACTGAAGAACTTTTAATAAGAAAACAGGGATGGACACATAGAAACACTGGACAACAAGCGCTCACCCTTGTGCCTCTCCCATGGCTCGGTTTTCCACCTTCAGCTCACACTCCTTAATCATGGAGCTGAGAATAACCTGGCGGACAGACGAGAACAGAGCGGCAGAGTAAAATTAGAGTGCTGCTGGGAACTCCATGTGGCCTGGGCATTAGAGACACATCAGCTGGGCATTAGTAGACCAAAAAAAACTGGACGCATGTGAAATACTAGTTGTGAAGATGGGGAAATACAATAATCTGAAGATGTCACATGACAGTGAGGTTTATTACAATGCATAAGACATGATTTGAAAGACAGCCTGGTGGTTAAAGGAATAGTTTCACAAAGCGATCTAGTTGATCAACCAAGACTTGTTTGGTGTCCTTGACATTTGATTTAATTCGTTTTGCTCGGGAGCCACTAGGCTAATGTAGCTAACATTTAATGCATTTACGTTTACAATTGAGCTCATAAGTTTACACACGCTCGATTCTTAATCCTGTGTGTCGTTACCTGGATGATCAACGACATGATGTTTGTATGTTTTGTGATAGTTCTTCACGAGTCCTTTGTTTGTCCTGAGCAGTTAAACTCCCCACTGTTCTTCAGAGAAATCCTCCAGGTCCTGCACATTCTCTGCTTTTCCAGCATCTTCTGCAGATTTGAGCCCTTTCCTTTTAACAGCGACTATATGATGTTGAGATCCATCTTTTCACACTGAGGACAACTGAGCGACTCGTCTCATACACGACTATTACAAAAGGTGCAAACGTTCACTGACGATCACGAAGGCAACACGATACAAGAGCCAGGGGGGTTTAAACTTTTGAACAGGATGATAGGTGTAAATTGTTATTATTTTGTCTTCTGGGAAACCATGTAAATATCTTATGTAGCTTCTGAAGGGCATCGCTAAATAAAATAATAAGATCTTTAAACTAAATAATTTACACCGATCACCCCGTTCAAAAATTTACACCCCCCTGTCTCTTAATGTATCGTGTTGCCTTCTTGAGCATCAGTGAAAGTTTGCACCTTTTCTAAAAGTTGTCCCTCAACTGTCCCCAGTTTGAAACTGTCCTCTTATTTATTTAAAAAAAATTAACAACATTTTGCAAATTCTGCAAGGCGTATGTAAACTTATAGAAGTTTATAGAAGCTTACCTAAATTCATTTTTACTCCCACTTCTCACATAGACTAAGAGGCAAACGGAGTTAAGAATAAGTCTGATTGTCCAAAATGGTCACCACACAATGTTCTGTTCATGTCTATATGTGGGTTTAAGACAAATTTTAGCCGAGCTAGACTTTCATTAACTGTTAGATACTTTAACCTCACACTCAGGAAACAAACACGACGGCAACATGTCGTGACGGCAACACGACTTCATGGATGTTTCGGGTATAACGGACATGTCACGCACTTTAGATTGTAGCCATCCTTTTTTTTTTTTTTTTAGCTTCACAGGACAGATTTCATATTTTACAAACGAACTCAAAATGGTGGCAGATATAGCTACAGTTTGTCCTACCTCATGTTCTGGAGAAAGATGCTCCATGTCGGTTCTCAGGCACCTCAGACCAGGAAGAAAATGGTTTACCATGATCTCTTCAGAAATGACTGAGATGTGACAGTTAAGAAAAGACCGCAATATATTGCAGAATATTACACATTTTAAAAAAACAGTGATGTGACTTGCATCATGTGCATCATGTGATATTAGCATTAGCCTCCTTTGTGTTAGGTGACTTGTCTAGTGGCTTTCACTTACTTCATTTGTACTGGTGATTCATATTACCATGGGAACAAACCAAGGCTTTTTTTTTTAAAAACATAGTCGAATTATTTTGCTAATTTATGGAGTGACACGGTGGTTATTATTTAATAAGGTGTGGTTTAAGATTATTAGCTTGTGGCTTTAATATATTATCTTGTGGCCTCAATATAATAACTTGTGATCAGGCCTTATTTAAAAAAATAAATAAATAAATAAATTTAAAAAAATAAATTTTACTAATAAAGGATCCACTAAAGGATCCAGAAACTATGATGGTTCTGATTCTTGTCTTTTGAAATAATTTGTTGGGCCCGCATCCAGACCGCAATATTCAATATAATATTCAATATAATATAATATTCAATACTTTTTAAGTAACCCAAGCAGACGAAAAAAAAAGTCCAAAAGACAAGGTGGTCTTTACGAAACAGCTCCTTTTGGTCTGTGTTGAAGGAGGGTCTCATAAACCAGCTAGAGAATACAAGATGGTCCTCCCTTGAAACACCACAAAACAGGACCTACAGATCTCCCACACACTACCCACTGTGGTTAAGAGTCACCCGTGTGACAGAACCGGTGAAGAGGAAAGATCTCTTTCTCTCTGAAAAATCGGAGAGAAAGAGGTCAGGGGACAAATACACACACGGACTAGAATCGATAAATGGACAGGAAATAAGACAGACTAACTGACAAAGATGTAAAAGCTATGAAAAGGAGTGAGAAAATGAGACAATGTAGAAAAAAACAGAAGAAAAGAAGAAGAAGAAAAAAGAAAAAAAGAAAAAAGAAGGAAAAAAAAAAACAACAAAAAAAAAAACACCTACACATTAGGCATGTGTGCTGGGAAACCAGAGCAGTGGGCCGATCCCCAGGCTCTCGCTGCCCACCGCAACATCAGAGAGTGGGCAGCGCAGCGTTTCACCATCCACCCTGCAATTTGCCATCCAGAAATGGCTGAGGTTTATTTGCTTTCGTTCGCTGCCAGCGTGACACGTAAACATTTTGAAAACGACGCGGTGCTTGGAAGAGGAGAAAGGGCCGACGGACAGAAAGAAAAAGAGAGAGATGGAGACAGATGGAGATGCCGCGTCAGCCACAGAGCCTCCAGTCTATTTAAAATAGTTGAACACGACGCAAGAACAACGAAGGAGCTAGCTCGGAAGGAGCCTTGTCAAAGTTTTACAGGGAAGCCGGGTTGCACAGACGAAACGGTCCTGTGGTTGCCACATGCGAGTGTGACAAAAAGCGTAGTACATCTGTAAAAGCTTTATGGGAACCTTCAGTCCTGTTCCACTGTAGTTCCTGTGGACGGTTCGAATTGTGGTTCTACTTACAGCCATTCATCTGAAGATGCTTTTATCCAAAATGGTTCAAAATTGAGCCCAGTCAAAGTACAGAGCAGAACAGGATTAAGGATCTTGCGTACAGGCCCAACAGTGGCTCTCTGATGGTCTTGGGATTTGAACTCAAACCTTAAAAGCGATTCGTATCACGATATCATTGTATGAATAGAAATGGATTTCACAATATTGGAGCGATATTTTGGCGATAGCGATAGCTGTGTAATTGGGAAATGAATTTGAAACTCAGAAGCTCGTCATAATGTTAACATGACATGAACACGCTTTTAGATGATGATCTCAAAACTATTATTGGGGTTTGTAGTGCTATGGATAATAATAACGCCCAATCATCACATCCCGATATCGGGAAAAAAAAATAACAGACAAAGCGGAGGCAAAAAAATATCCCACTTATTGGTATTTAATTCTCAGAATGTTACTGGGTTATATTTCTTTAAAAACCTATTCTTCGTTAACCGATCCGTCCAGAAACGGACGCAAAATCGAGCAAACGCCGCAATGTTCGGAGGAAATACCGCAGATTTGGGCCAAGACGCGTCATGTGACGTCATGACAACGCACATTCCGTCAAAGCCTTCTTCGGTTCACGCGCGGAGAACGTGTGTACAGCTAAAAGGTCTCATTTCCCAACAAACATCGCTGTGAAAAACTATTTCGACAATAGTTCAAGTAGTACATTAAAGTAGTTTTCTGCGAAAATTTTGAAAACAGTCTCAAAGTTGCATTGCAAATATAGAAGAAAAAAAAAGAAAAAGAAAAAAACTCTGCGAAATCCCGTACGGACTGATTAACTACTACGAATGATTCCGTGAAACTAATAGGAAAGGTGTGTAGTCTGTAGGATAATTACAAATCTACTACACGCAACCCAGAACAAAAATACAGAAGTGAGAGGGTTAAGAGATGCGAGATTGTTTGTGGTTCAGAGTAATGACAGCGAAAAGGATACAGCAGCAGGACAGAGCGCTGTAGGCCTCAAACAACTGGCCTGCAATGTCCATGCGCTTGTTCTCCACCGTCTGCATGTTGTTACTCATAGACAACTTGTGCAAATGCGGAAGGACGACTGTGGACACAAGGATAGATTGTGTGTGTGTTTACTGCAAGGCAGATCTCCATAGTGCGTTGCTACACCAGAGATGCAGCACCAATACAGACTGTTAGAATGGTACATGGAAAAATGGTCTGCACTTGTATAGTGCTTCTTTTTTTTTTTAAGCAGTTCTACAAAGCACTTTACACTGCTTCTCATTCACCCACTCTACACTGCTTCTCATTCACCCACTCACACAATGGTAGCAGAGCTGCCACGCAAGGCGCTAGCTTGCCATCGGGAGCAATTTGGGGCCCAAGCACACTTCGAGATGTGGAGTCATGTGGTCCAGGAATCGAACCTCCAACCCTACGATTAGTGGACAACCTGCTCTACCACCTGAGCCACAAAGAAGTCATAGCACTTACACTCGTCTCTGAACCTGGGCTCGGCGTTGGGGCCAACCCTGCCAAACGTCTTAATAATCTCCATGTGTAAAGAATGCTGGTCCTGGTACAACGGGTCTTCCAGAAAGGAAGCCAGCTGCATTTTCACTCTTTCCAGCAACTGAAAGACACATAATTAAACACGGAGGGGGGGAGATGGTTCCTAAACCACTACAACACTATGGTTGGAAATGACATAAATGGCTCCGTGAGAGTGAGAATAGAAATCAGTACCTCTCTTTGTGTTACAGTCTCCATAATGGTTCCAAATGCAGGGATCGTGGAAATCCTCACAGAGCTGCAAGCATAAAAGAAAAATCAGCATGCACTCAAAACAACGAACAACCCATTACCCAATCAAGATTCAATGATCCAACGACAACACAATCACTGATCACATGTACGGAATATGTGGTAAGCAAGGATGGATAATGTCAGACGATCATGCCAATGGCAATATGGACACTACGACACTATTACGAGAAAACATTTTTTTTTAAAAACAACAAACAAACAAACAAAACATGATGAATAATAATAATAATAATAAAAAAAATCCAACCAAGAGAATGAAGAGACAGGATATTGGTGTTAAAATATCTCATGGCTGGGTTTAACTCACAATTCGGGACCACTGCACAAGGTAATAAGGGCCGGGGCTACCCGCTTGTCAATTAAGGCTTCGTTCATGCCTCGAAGGATCAGCTGCAAACCGGGCAGATGCAAAAGAGAGACGGGGGCATCAAACACACACATACACAGCCCAGGACCTACTGTAGCAGGGCAAGGACTTGGAGAGAGAGGGGCAGAAAGGGGGAGTGAAGGGATCTATCGTTTTGGACCCGAGGACAGGAGGGGCAAGCATGCCAGGAGCCGCACGGACGGACGGATAAGTGTGTAGAACATGCTGCTGCTTCAAGCCAGTGATGGTTAGTGATGATCAAGCTGGTGAAAGTGTTAGTACCACACATGTATGTCACACTTAAACAAACAAACAAACAAAACATTAGTTCCTTCAAGCCTGGGTTGTATCTGGGAAGCCCACAAGAAAGCCCAGATAAAGCAAGTTGATCAGAAATGTATTTATTTATTTATTTTTATTCTTACAGATCAAAACAAAGTGATCTGATCCGACATTCCAATCCAATCACATCTGTAGCATATGTACGATTACCACAGACAAGACTTTCCAAGCATTTCCTCAAACAAAAAATTTCTTCCATCTCAGTTATAATGAAAGACTTGGGGGGGAAAAGTTGTTGAAATCTGTCAAGAGAAGTTAAAGCAAAATTCTTCGGTGAAAATATTTGCATCTTTGATTTGTTTATTCGGAAGCGGGAAATCTACTTTTTCCAGAGGGAAGAACGTGTGGTTATGTGTTAGGAAAATCACCATGCTCTAGTTTACTCAAAAATCCAAGGACAGACAGTGATATTCAAACCCTGGGAAGGAAGTTAAACTAATAAAACCCTTTTCATAATTACATTTTTCCCCACCATTTTTAGGTGTTGTTTAATTTTCCCGAACAGCAGGTCGGATACACATTATATTAATGCACTCATTCGAACACGTCATTGTTACTATAGTAACAACGTCCACATGGAATTGTATGGATGGACTCCACATATAAACAGATTTTCAATTCAATTTAAACATGCAAGTTTTCTCTGAGTTGTTGTTTATTTAAGATTTTTGGAAGGAGTCTCCAGTGCCAGTGCTTTGTAACTGTAAATTAAAGTCGTAACTTTAAGTTTCTCATACATCTTCAGGACAGACGTCTTTGTACCTTTTCAGGAATGTTCAAAACAATGCTCATGGGATACTGTATATGTGCAGTATTAGGGAAGGATGTGACTTTTAGTTGGGAAAATACAGTAGGTAAGCTTTGACTACCAAAAGTCATTATTGTTAAGGTGTAGGCTGTAGCCGTAACGTTCGCTACAGGGAAACACGTCAACATTCTTGTCTGTGGAAAGAAGTAGCTAATACACTTACACTAGTGCTAACGTGAGATTCTTAGATGGCCCGACAATGCCCGATTTAAGACTTCCCAGGCAAAACCAAGGCAGAGGGAGGTGTGTGAGTGACGGAGGAAGGAGGAGACTTACATTTCAGGAT
The DNA here is from genome assembly GCF_001660625.3 of Ictalurus punctatus. NCBI lineage: Eukaryota > Metazoa > Chordata > Actinopteri > Siluriformes > Ictaluridae > Ictalurus > Ictalurus punctatus. Next base: position 6,466,909 of record NC_030438.2, on the reverse strand, counting down.
CACTGGAGAGAGTGATAAGTGCCGGAACAACTCTCTGAGCTACTAGGGTTTCATTCACCCCCTTCACCAACAGCTGATTGGTCAGATCAGGGGTGATGTCACACAGGACGCATGGAAGGAGCGAGCAGAGAGTCATGGAACACCACAGGAGAGCGAGAGAGAGAGAGAGAGAGAGAGAGAGAGAGAGAGAGAGAGAGAGAGAGAGAGAGAATGAGCGTGAAAGATAGGAGGAAAAAAGAGAGAAGAAGACAAAAAGAAAAACAACGGTAACAAAATAACCGCAGCGCTGACACACACACACACACACACACACACACACACAACATTACAATAACACAAAAGAAGTACACAGAAGGAGCTGACCACAGACTAATGGGAAACAAAAAAAGGTTCAAATCAAAGAGATGTAAGAGGCCAGGCCCTTGGCGCTACATTACAACAACAGAGAGCTGATTTACTCTTCACCCTTCAACTATAATGATTTTTTTCCCACAGGGAAACATAGGGGAATGGAATGAGGACCATTCAGAATGATATCAGCAAGCATGCAGCAGTGCACACACACGCACACACACAGACACACGCGCACACGCACACGGACGCTTTAAGCTACAGCAGTGTCATACACCGCTAGACATTCAGTGAAACGGCGTGTACAGGAAGCACAATGCAAGAGAAGGCGCTAGAGGGGGATCAGCAAGGCATCGTCATTCAAATTGACTCAACAGTAATGCAACGTCATAAATTAATGCATTTAAACAAAGCATGGAACATTTCAAATGAGTCATTTCTAATTATTGAAAATGATGCAAATACACAGAGCTTCTAGATGCAATGCATGTGGTGTTTCTTCTAAAAGATAAAAACAAACAAACAAACAAACAAACAAGCAGACTGACCTCGAACATGCGCGCGGCAGTGCAGCGAACGAGTGCAGACGTGTGGACCACACCGTACCACAGCACGGTCAGCAGCAACTCGTGGTAGGCCGGGTTCGCCCTAAATACACAAACACACAGAGAATCAGAAATTTGTTCGCATGCAGCTGTGCAATTTCTTCTTCTAATACAATACTTTTTAATATCTCAGAGCAGTGAAACTCAACGCCACTATCTGTACCTGTTTATTGGTACAAATATCCCAAAGTGGGCGTTGTCTAAACCAGACTGCCAGACTGTAGAGTCATGGTTTGGGCTTGTAGGGCTGCTTCTGTAACAGGCTCACTAATCTTTATTGATGATGTAACTCCATTGATGATGGTAGCAACAGAATGAATTCAGAAGATTAGAGAAGCAATCGGTCTAATAAAAGCTGAAATCCTAAACTCTTGTCTCATATCCATCTTCTGATCTCAAACCCAAATGTCTTTGGTGTATACAGCACAAACAAATGAACTGACCTTGTCGTTCCAATAGTTTCAGAGGGGACTGTGTTAGATAATGTCTGAAGTGTTACTGTGTCCTTTCTAGGAATTCGGTATGATACGGAACACCGTGAAATACATGATAACGCGTTACTAATTCCTGGATACCAAATAGTTCTCCAGCCAGAACACTGCTTGTAAACACACCTTCGCTCCTGCTTAGTCGCTACATACCTACAGTACCTAGGAGTTAACGAAGAGTGTTACCTTTCCGCTTCGCAATTCACAGCTCACAAGCCTGAGGTTTTTATTTTTACCCAAACTGCCAGAACATATTCTAGGAAACATCGATTTCGAAAAGCGTTGGCACCAGCACATTATCAATCAAAGTGCAGTGTTTTCAAATGTTTCGAAAGAAAAGAGCACTGAATGACGTCTGAGTGGTGCCTTAAAAAAAAAAAAAAGAAAAAAAAAAAAAAAAAAACAACCCCAGAACAAATCACATAATCAATCCCTCACCACAACTGATGATCTCACCTCTTCACAGCTCAGTGGAGAGGTGAAATCATCTAAGATAGAGGGTAGACTACCCAGGAAAAATGTGTTTTGTGTTAGCTGTCTGTAGCAACACTATCCTCTCATGCCTCCAAAGCCTCTAAGTCAATGTACTCTATCATCATCATCATCATCATCATCATTATTATTATTATTATTATTAACAAAGCTAATCTAGGTCACTAGATTGGATATAATGCAGGACCACCAGAGAACCACCCCAAAACAAAGCTATAAACCACAACGGCTTGGACGGTGTTGTCTAAAATGAAAGTTTCTTTGCATAAACATATATGCCAAGTTAAAAAAATAAAAATAAAAATAAATAAATAAAACTCTGTATTGCTTTGGATGACTTTTTGCCTTGATATTAGTGTCATGCTATTATTACATTTACATTAAAAAATGTTTTTTTTTATGGATTTAAATTACTTGAATTAATTCAAGCAATAAATATAAATATATATATATATATATATATATATATTTATATTTATATATTTTTTTATTTTTTTATTTTTTTTAAATGGGAGGAGGGTATGGCAATAATGTGCAATGGTGGAAAGTATCATATAGTCAAAAATAACACAAAATGTATGGGATTACAATTCTAATTACAGCATTTTCCAGATTATAAAATTGCAGGGGTTTTTTTGCCACCTAGTAAATATGTAAAAGTTACATCTAGGAAAAAAATTACAGTTGTAATTTTGTAAAAGAATGTGTATGGATTTAACTCAATAAAAATACATCCACAAATTAGATTCTAAACATGTTTTGGGTGGTGAAGTATATTTCTCTTGAATTCTTCATTCGTTCTCTTGAAACATAACATTTTGAAAATAAGGTGCAATTGCAAAATGTCTGAAATGACAACCGTTTTTCTTACTTTGAATATGGAAAAAAAAACACGTGAATATATTATTAGAGAAGCCTAGTGTTATGAAGGCCTGTTTCAATTAATGAATGCACATAACTTAGTTCCGTTACCACATGGTGTTGCCATATGGCAACAATTACATTTAAACTCCATTTAACAGAACGCTCAAAATATACACAAGTGTTTCAATTACAAAAATAAAGAAATAAATAAACGTTTTTCCTTTAAGTAGTTTGAAAACTTCATCAGATTTTGAGAGCCCTCCGATGATGGTCGAAGAAATTTTTCAATGAACCATTGAAACTCTTGGACTCTTTCTTTCAGCCTTAAATGTATTTTGCATCTAATTTCTGTATAGGTTATATAAATCCAAGAGGCTGCTTTTGGTGGCTCTATGAAATATCCATCCATCCACCTTCTATACCGCTTTATCTTATTCAGGGTCACGGGGAACCTGGAGCCTATCCCAGGGAGCATCGGGCACAAGGCAGGGTTCACCCTGGACAGGGTACCAGTTCATCGCAGGGCACAATCACATACACATTCACACACCCATTCATACACTACGGACACTTTGGATATGCCAATCAGCCTAGAACATGCAAACTCCGCACACACAGAGTGCCACGGTGGGAATCGAAACCCAACCCTGGAGGTGTGAGGTGAACGTGCTAACCACTAAGCCACCATGTCCCCCTCTATGAAATATATTATATGAAATTAATAGAAATAGTCAATAAATCAAAATAATGTGTTAAAGGTCACACATTAGTTGTTGTTGGTCACATGTAGTAGACCAAAGTACATTTTCCACCAAAGTACATTTCAGACATGTGGGAAACACTGGCTATCATAATATAGTTGTAGAGATGCACAATACATTGTATAGTTCGGTTCTGTGAGGGACTTTTTTTTCGAATGAGAATTTTTGGAAGGAGACGCCAGTATCAGTGCTAAAGTGGTCAAGTTTTGCAACAGAAGAACGTCATAGGACGGAGGGCTTTGTGGTTCCTCTGTAACAAGACGAGCTGCAAGTTTCGGTCTTATTAAGTTCAAGAGACAGAGAGAAAAAAAGTAGGCTGGCGAGAGAACGGGAACTTGCTTCACAGGAACATTAAATATATCTATACTGTAAATGTATAAACAGTATGATGTGTCATTATTTATTTATTTACTTATTTATTTATTTATTTATTTATTTTTAATGTTGGCAAATTGCTCCAGTAGGCCTACAAGTGGAATAAAACTCTCTGTTATTGCAAAATGATCAACTTCGGGATGGACACATACTGCCACGAAGCCATAGACATCACTCTCAAAAATGGCAAAATAAATGCAATGTGTTTAAAAAAAAAAAATGCGAAAAAAACAAAACAAAAAACTAAATGTGCCCGATGATGGACTGAAAAATAACAATATCCTATTCCAAGAAAAGACACAGGAGAACGTCCTGAGCTGAGATAAGCCTAAACATTTTTTTTCAAAAATAGAACCACACAGTACCAGATAAGAAAGCTGATGTTATGCAACAGAGCGTCATGTTTATGACTGGTGTGTGTTTTGCACATCGTACCCGAGCTCTACGAAGGAAGCTTTTAGACTGTCGAGAGGAGCATGGGAAAGAGACAAAGTAGTCATAACGTCCTCCAGGAAGCCCACCAACAGCTTACGGTCTTCCTCCTGAAGAAAAAAAAAAAAAGCAATTATGGTAAATATTGCTTATCTAACTCGGTGAAACTGTAATAGTATTATAGAAGTTATACAAATTTGCTAACCAAATAAGTAAATATTGATTAGGCATATCAGGAAAATTATTCTGGGGAAAGAAATAAGCGTACACATACACACAGACATACATCGCTGATTTCTAATAATAACCCTAAGAGGTTTTAAAAGAGACGTTCGACAAAAATCAGATTTAAACCAGCATTTTTCACACTGACTATAAAAGAGTTTAAAAAAGCGAGAGAGAGAGAGAGCACTCTGACCTGGTTGTAGCAAGTCAGGACCCCCGTTGCATAGATGGGCACCGTCGCCTTGGTCAAAATGCCGTTACCGGCTGTGGCATCTAGAAGAAAAAAATTCATCCAATTACAGGAAAACAATTAAATATAAAAGACACTTAAGAAATAAAGCATAAATGAACTCTGAACTACAGCTGAGTTTTTTTCTTTATTTGTACAGGTTATCGGGGTGGAAATTTTTAGCCGCTCCATGATTTGGTTAGATCTTCATTCAGGAAGACACAAAATGATTAGGAAATGATTTTTTTTTTTTTTTAATTTATTTATTTATTTTTGCATCTTGATGCATCTCGGCCTTTTGATTTTTGCAGCCTGCATAAAACGTTTCAAACACTTAAGTCTTAATGTATTTCTATTAAAGCTGCCAAAACTAATTTTATTATTAAAATGCCAGTTGAATTGACATAATATTTATGCATTGAAACACATTTCCTAAACATATATCTTTAAATAAGACTTAAGAAAATGGCTACGATTAAAGAAACCAAGTCATTTACAGAATACTTTGATTATGTATATATTATTCATAGAGTTTCTGATTAAAATATCTATATATTTTTTAATAAAAAATTCAAATAAATGAGCTCTAAAAGTGATCAAATATAAACATATAGAGCAGGTATTATTGGTCACTTTTTTGTGTTGTATCCTATGTAGTGAGCATATTTGCTGGATTGTAAGCCAGATTGTTGCAGCCAAAAACGCTTGATTTTGCTGCGATTTTATTTTATTTTTTCAAAATTTGCAATGCAACTTGTGGAGATTTTTGTGAGTTTTTTTTTTTCTCTGAAAACTACTTAAATTAGTGTATTTGCAATCACATGGAATTTTTTGCACTGCTTTTCACAGTGATGTTTGTTGATAAATAAATGAGACCCTTCAGCTGTACTTATATTCGACGCACGTGAATCGAAGAGGGCTTTGGCTGAATGAACGTTGTCATGACGTCACATGACGCGTCTCGGCCCAAATCTGCGGTAATTTAAAAAAAAAAATTCAAAATTGCAAGCGCCTCTGAATATTGCGGAGTTTGCTTGATTGTTTCGTTAATTTCTGCGATCTCTAAATCTTGAAACCTCGGAGGGACTGATTTACGATTCGGTCTAACTGTAGATATTATTCTTGCGTGACGACACGTCGAACAATGCAGAGTTGTTCCGAAGTGAATCCTGAGACGGTTAAGAAATGGAAAATCCAAGTAAAAAAAAAAAAAAAAAAAAAAAATCTGTAAAAATAAACCATACTGTTAGTAAATAAAGAAAGTGAAATCTAAGTTATAATACTGCCTACTTGTGATTTTCTTTGCAAGTTCACTTTCATTCATTACACTTTGAGGCTCTTTTTTTATATAAAGAATTTGACTTAATTTGTTTAATACTTTAAAAATATATATATATAAATAAAACAATTATATATACCTAAGGCTGTGTATAAGTGTCTTTTAAGAGAACTGTACAATGACCCATCTAAGAAATGAGGATTTTTCCCAAGCCTTGTAAGGACTCCCACTCGAGAATTGTGGAGTAGTATGTTATTGTTGAAGGGTTGTCATTAAAAATTTTTTTTTAAATAAATCAAATATCTTAACTGGCTGTATTTAGTCACGAACATGGAAAGCTGATACAGACCTGTGTGGACCAGAATCCAACCACAAGACTGTTTAAAAAACAGAACATTCAAACACTGGGAGAATAAAAATCACTTATAGTAGAATGTAGAAATACAAATTTAACACGGTATAACGTGCTTGTGTGTGTTCTTTCTCCTGCTGACAGGAAGCATGTTATTCTTGGGGAAGTGAACTCTTGCTTACCCACGTTCTCCTCGGATAACCGCAGGATTTCTTGGAACTGAGGCTTCACCTTCGGGATGAGAGACAGAGAATAGAAAGAAAGTCCGACCGAGCTCAAACCAGCAACGCTAACTCGTAACGCTTTGGCCAAAAACCGAGCAATAAATCATACGAGGCGCTAAATATAGGACCCCCTCTACCCCATCTCCACCCCCCACCTCGCTCTGACCCACCTTGGTGTTAGTAAATGTTTTCCCGAACGTTCTGCACAGCCGCCAGAAGAATCTGGAGAACTCGTGCAAGCAGGTGGTGGAGGCCACGTTGATACGACCGACGATCTCGATGAGCTGAGGAAGACTGTGGAGAGAATACAGACAGAGGACCACACACACACACACACACACACACACACACACACACACACACACACACACACACACACACACAATCCACTGAACAAACAGTGTAGAGAGGTCTACCAATCAGGACCAAGTTAAACACAGGAGGAAACGTGAGATAGATCCTGACTGGATTCGATGTACAGTTTGGAGTTTGCTGTGGAGTCTTGTAATAAATGACACGGTATTGAGAGACAGAATTATGCACACATGGACACTAAACACATCCTGACACCTCACAGCTACCACAAACTCTTTAGTTTACTTTGAGCCAGGGATTTTAAAACTCGGCTTTTTAAATTATTATTATTATTTCGTGAAGATATCTTACAATTAGAATGCAACGCTGATATAAACGTGTCAATTCTATTCATTTATTCGAGTCATTAAACCTTATACCGTCGCAGGAACTAAACCATTAAAGTGTAGATTTGATTAGATCTTCTAATCAAAGGATCTTGAGATCCTGAACACGGCAAATGCATTGAATATTCTTCATTACAAGATTATTATAAGTCAAATATAATATCATCGAACCTGCCTTTACACAGTCGAAGCTCAATTTTTGAATTCTATTAGCAGATTGTGATTCTTTCTAGAAAAAAAAGAGGAAATACCGCATCAATTTGACTACGTTCAAGATATTTCCACAAGTTATTTTTCTATATATTTGGAAACCTTCCTAACACCTTATAAAAATAAATAAAGAAGTAAATAAATAAACACAAACAGTTCGTTTGAGTATAACAATAGCTGAAAAGGTAATGAAATATACACCGATCAGCCATAACATTAAAACCATCTGCCTAATATTGTCTGGGTCTGTCTTGTGCTGCCAGAACAGCTCTGACTCGTCCAGTCATGAACTCCACAAGACCTCTGAAGGTGTGCTGTGGTATTTGACACCAAGACCTTAGCATCAGATCCTTTAAGTTCTGCAAGTTGCGAGGTGGGGCCTCCATGGATCAGACTAGCTTGTGAAGCAGATCCCACAGATGATCTGTTCTTTCAGAGGTGGATAGGGGGTCAGCATGGACACTTTGACCGGTCTGCAGCTATGCAGCCCCATACAGGACAAGCTGTAATGCACTGTGTGTTCTGACACCTTTCTATCATGAACTTTTTCAGCAATTTGTGCTACAGTAGCTCTTTTATAGGATCAGACCAGACGGACTAGCCTTCGCTCCCCACGCGCATCAATGAGCCTTGGGCGCACATGATCCTGTCGACGGTTCATCAGTACATTGTCCTTCCTTGGACCTCTTTAAGTGGGTACTAACCCCTGCACACCTGGAGCAACCCCATAAGACCTGCTGTTTCGGACATGCTCTGACTCAGTCGTCCAGCCATCACAATTCTGCCCTTGTCAAAGTCGCTCGGATCTTTACGCTTGCCCATTTTTCCTGCTTCCGACACATCAACTTCTAGAACTGACTATTCACGTGCTGCCTAATACAGTATATCCCACCTCTTGACAAGTGCCACTGTAACGACACAATCCAATGTTATTCACGTCACCTCTCTGTGGTTTTAATGTTATGGCTGATTAGTGTATGGTTTTTGAATAGAAAATAATGAAAGTGAACTTCTGTTTTAAAAATCGTTTGTAAAATAAAGAAAATTCCGAGATGCTAAAAACGAAACGATGAGCTGCATTGGTTTTGTTTTATTAACTACTAGAGATAGAGAGAGAGAGAGAGAGAGAGAAAGAAAGAAGAGGGGATGGTAATGGAAGAAAGGTTTAAAGCTGTTATAATGTAAATGAATGAACTTGTTTTGCGGACACAACTGTAAATGGATAAAAAATAATAAGTAATGTGTTTTATTAATAAATAAATGATAACTTCTGGCAAACTGCGGTGGTATGAAAGGAATTAAACACTACAGTTCATTCTATTCTAGGAAAATAATCAGCTTTGGGGTGGTACGAGTTACTTGGCCAGATCACACCACATCACTGTTGACTGTCGAGTTCCTATAACAGCGCGTCCTTAATGGCTTTATTCCTTACAAATCACAGACCTCTAGTTATATGTTGAAAACAATGGGTTTATACAATCCTATTTTTTTCCCCCCTCATACTTTATTCTTCCGAGTTTTACAGACTCCACAATTCTGTATTTTATTATTTTCTAATATTGCCAAACCGTGTAACACGAGCTCTGGCAGTACAGATGGACTGCTTCTGATCATGCCAAACACCACACAGAGTTAAGCTAAACTGAAGGGAAAAAAAAAACAACAACAAGAGAGAATGAAACGGGGAGAGAGAGAGAGAGAGAGAGAGAGAGAGAGAGAGTATATGTTGGCTTTCTCTCGTTCTGCCGCTCTATTTTAAGGGTGAGATATAGTGATCGAGAGATCGTGAGTGAGTATGTTTTCATGTGTGTAAGCTGACTCACAGTTGATTGACCACCCACAGCAGGCTGTCCCACCCCGTAGTACCCTCGTGTTGGAGCTGATGTTCATACAGCTGCAGAAGTGCACCCAGCTGCTCCCTGCTGCCCACAATGAATGCCACGTCCTGCAGAGGAGATGCCGGGCGCGGGAACCGGGTCACTATGGGGTCACACACGGACACACACTCCCATAAGAGCTCGGAATAGACCATACAATCACCCGATATAACCGCTGCATGGGAATAACGGGGCACTTTAATAGCACACTGAAACCAAAAGGCAAAGCTGGAGCTAAGAAAACATGTGTGTGTGTGTGTGTGTGTGTGTGTGTGTGTGTGTGTGTGTGTGTGTGTGCGTGTTCACCCTCGATGGGAGTGATGTCACTCTGCAGTGTGACTCGGCTGGTGAACGGTGCATTCTCGAGCACCACGCCGAACAGCGGAGGAATTAGAGACTGCAGAGCCGAGAGGAACATGTGCAACTTATGTTCATCCAAACTGTGTTCACCCTGCTACAGAGAGAGAGAGAGAGAGAGAGAGAGAGAGAGAGAGAGAGAGAGAGAGAGAGAGAGAGCTTAAGGTATTTTTCTTTCTTTCATCTTCTTTTTTTTCCTCTCAGGGTTCTATGAGCCTCGTAACTAGTGTTTCAATTTGACTGTATTGTTGTCATTTCAACAATAAAGAAAAGCATTTCTGGGTGCAATTTCCCAATAAAGGTGAAAAACCGTTCTGACACTATTTCACTTTTTTTACATCACAAAAACCTGCCATTTTAACAGGGGTGTGTAGACTTTTGATATCCACTGTATTTCCACATTCGCCCAGCGAGCTGCTGTAAAAGCTTTACAACACTACTGTCATGAATCTGCAGTGATTAGTGCACTACACAAAGAATAAGATGATGTGTATGCATGTGTGTGTGTGTGTGTGTGTGTGTGTGTGTGTGTGTGTGTGGTAACCTGAAGCAACTTCTCGATGCGGTTGAGCAGTGAGGGGATGAGCTGAGACTGCAGGTTGCCGAGCTCTGTACTCCACGCAGCAAAGGCAGGAATAAACACTTGATGTGTGGCATTGACCACTCTCTCTGACAGATCACCCAAAGACAGCATCATCAGCTCAAAGCCCTGTTTCACACACACACCCACACATCAGAAACCAAAACGTTACAGATAAGGACTTAGAGAACAGATCATTATATAAAAACTACAGAGTTGAATAAATGAATACTGCAGCTCTGCGAGACTTATCACAGACACAGTGACACCACTTCAGTCATGTGGGGTAACTTTAAAAATGTACAAATCAGGCTCACAGTTAGACCCCATTAAAAAAATGAAGTAAACAAACAAACAAAAACACACACACACACACACACACACACACACACACACACACACACACACACACAGAGGGACCCAGAAAAAAAATACAGAGAAAAAAATACAAAAAAACAAACAAACAAACAAAAAAACACAACACACACACATAGGGCAACGGCATACACAGGGACTGACGAAAACACACATACCAAGTAAATGTACAGGGATACACACGCAAAGCCAAAAAACACACAGTGATACACAGGAAAGGCAAGGAAACACACGGGAATACACATGGAGAACCAAGGAAATTCAAAGGAACCCAGGAAAACACTCAGGAACAACGACACACAGGTCCAACACAAACACAAGAACACAGAGATATGCACAAAGTCCCAAAGAAGTCAGGAAAACTCAGACTGGCACACATGGGAACCCGGGGAAGCATCCAGCCATGAATAAGGACACAAAGAAACACAGACAGTACAGTAGGAACACAAGATAACGCACAGGGACACAGACACGTACACACACCTGGGTGTATTTGTCTGGGTCGTCGATGTAGGCCATGATGACACCCAGACTCTTTACAACTGCCTCTCGCACCATATCGGCCTTGTCCTCCGCCAACATCTGCTGCAGCATGGACAGCACCAGAGAGCTGCGGATCTCCTTCTGCACAAACCCACACAGTTATTACAGTGCGGCTAAGGAAGAAACATGTTATAATTAGGACTGCAGAATCTGTTCTGCATCAACACTTTCATCACAATCACCAAGCTAAACAGACAGATATATAATATAATTACATGCTTTAAGCCCTTTTCTTACTAATGTGGCACTCTGAAAACGCCCACAGGTGCAGAGCCGCGCCAGCGCTTGGACTCGTTTAAAACAAATAGTGACGGGAGTGTGTAGAACCGATCTAGACGATGTGGGTACGGGCGTTCTATCTTACTAGAAAGCACAACTTTAAAAATCGAGAGGGCGAACCTAAATAATTAAGTAATTCTTTAAAAAATAAATTAATTAATTAAAAAAGGAATAGAAAGGGGGAACAAAAGCTAACCATTTGAAATCCATAAAAATGTGTGTGTGTTTGTGTGTGTTTGGGGGGGGGGGGGGTTGTGTTGTTCTTTTGGTATGCATTTAATTAATAACTTGAATGTAAATGGAATCAATTATTATATTAACACTAGAGATACTTAACTATAAAATATATAGTTGCTGTTTTTTTTTTTTTTTTTTTAAATAGATGTATGCAAATTACCCCCCCCCCCACCTCTCCACACCACCCCTGAAAAAATCTCATTTTCTTTTATTTCTTTCCCCCTTCTTAAAAACCTGACAATCTTCTTTACTTCCAGGCACAAATGCTGGATTGATTGAACGTTCTGCATTCTGAATTGAATTTTCTCTGCTTGCTAGGGCTGAACTTCATAAAAGCCAAAGCCTTAAAGTGGCAGTCTGGGCACATGCCTTATATTTTTGTCTGTAACTCCATGATATATTACACTATCATTAAGTCGTTTTGCAATTTTATTCAAACTTGGACCTTTACTTATACCCGATTATAGCGAACACAAATGGTTAATTAAAAGTAAGTAGTTACTGGAATTGTACAAGTTTCCAGGTCATTTTCACGACTTGTGCCAAAGTTGTGTTCAGGAACAAAGGAAAGCTGGACGACGCCGAGTGAGCTGCCGCAAACCGCAAATCAAAATCCATTGTGATCTGGCAGGGAGGCGAGTGAGAATCCTCTACAGATGTAGGGCTTGAAATTCAGTTGAAAGAAGGAGCACATCACACTAGTTCTCGCCTCTCTTCACTGGCTGCCGGTGAAGCTTTGTGTAGATTTTAAAGCGCACCTATTATGGTTTTGAAACGGGCCTAATTTTGTTTAAAAGGTCTGATACAATAGATGTACATACATCCGAGGTCAAAAAACACTTTAACACGTAACATAGTGAAATTCGAGCACGTTCGCCTCACACCTCCAGGGTCGGGGGTTCGATTCCCACCGTGGCCCTGTGTGTGCGTAGTTTGCATGTTCTCCCCGTGCTGCGGGGGTTTCCTCCGGGTACTCCGGTTTCCTCCCCCAGTCCAAAGACGTGCATGGTAGGCGGATTGGCATGTCCAAAGTGTCCGTAGTGTATGAATGGGTGTGTAAGTGTGTATGTGATTGTGCCCTGCGATGGATTGGTACCCTGTCCAGGGTGTACCCCGCCTTGTGCCCAATGCTTCCTGGGATAGGCTCCAGGTTCCCCGTGACCCTGAAAAGGATAAGCGGTATAGAAATGGATGGATGGATAATGAAATTCGGAACCTAGGACCAAAGCTTTCCAAGCAAAGTTTTCCAATGCTGGAGGGCGGGAATCCGGAAATGATCCAACTAACAATCCCAATTCCTTTACTGAACATGAAGGAGAAGTCCACCTTGAATGACTTATTAATAGGACCTTAGTTACTATAAAATCAACATGCGGTCTTTCATGGTATCCAAGATTTTTTTTCTGTAGTTCACTTTGGATAAAGGTTTCCTATATTACCCCCAATGCTGTTCGGTTACCTGCGATAGTGTTGCCCTGGATTCATCCCTTTCTAAAGGGCGTGATGCAGCAGCGATTTATTCAGTTAGTCTGTTCAGCTCTCTCACCTCCTCATCTCAAACAGATCAGCTTCTAAAGCTTGATCTCTGCTGCCAATACCGCTGTCAGCATCATCGGGCTCAGTCACGTAGATCGTTGAGGAATTTAGCGTCTTCATTAACGCTACATTTGTCATTAATATATTAAACATTGAAATGAAAAATGGTGAGTGAGACAAGACGCTCTTTCTCTTTTTTTTTTTTTTTAAGGAGGTAACAGTACCTGACAGTTATCTCAGAAGTTTTTGATTATTGGAAATTGTTCTTCTATTAAACTTCACTGAAACTGTGCTAGCAATAACAATGTAGACAACTTCAAATTTTTTGACAGGAATAACACAAAAATACGGCATAGACCCAAAGATTAGCATCAGAATAACTAAATATAAAATCACAAATATTATATTAAAAACCGGGTGGAATTTTCCTTTACACTTAAAAACTGCGTCTGCTGTTTTACAAAAATGTTACAGATTAAACAGCTTACGCAACGTTGTTGTATAAAGCAGGTAAGTTATTATTTGTGAATGTGGCGCATTTGCTGGTTTTCCGTTACGCAATAGCTACGTAAGTGTACAAAATTCTCGAAGCAAACACATCATGGTGGATCAAATGCACTGTGGAGAATGTGGACTTCGACAGAGTGAGTTGTGTAGCTGTGCAGGCCAACATGAACATTCTTAAAAGTATTCAACAGGACTCAACGATGGAATCGGTGACATCCTGGGCGTGATGTAGTCTTGCCAGGAAGACGAATGAGTCTTACCGGCAGATAGGGGGCCAGCGCTCCACAAGACTCCGCCACCAGCAGCCTTCTCTCTGGGTACTTGTGGTTTATCTGAACACACACACACACACACACACACACACACACACACACACACACACACACACACACACGTAGACACAAAACCAGCCAAGTCAAAAACGACACAACATGATCGAGTGAGTCCATGTCCTCACCACATGATTGCTTTTCCCTTCAGTGTGTTTACCAGCTTCCCCCTCACAAGACCGATCGTCTTATTGCCAAAGCCAGTGATGGAGCTGTAAACGCCTGTTTTGTGGTGTCGCTAAGATAAACAGGTGTACACTCAAAACTGAATTAAACTACAAGGGCGTTTACGGCGAAGAACAAAGTCTCGGAGGGCTTTAGGACGACTATGACTATCGCAGAGGCTTTTTTTGATGACCAAACGGGATGTTACACATCTGTAACGAGCGCACTGTGTCCGTTTTTCCTCATATTTATGAGAATCGAATGTGAGTGGAAGAAAACAACTTGTGAGGTCCATTTGTCTGGTGTTCTTCATTTCCGAACGCTGTATTTAAATGAAGATTTCCTAAATGCTAAAAACGTCGTGTGGATGAATGAGTTATAGGATAGGTTTTAGAATTATGGCTAAGTTATAAAAGTTCTATAGGGTTCTGAAGGTATAATAGGGTTTGTTTTTTTTCTTGCGCTGCATTTCGACATCAAGTAAGTAAAAGATTTCAAATCGGCCGTTTAATAAAAAAAAGCCGATTAGGATCGGAGAGGGAGCGCTTAATAAGTTCTACAAAGGTTTAGCTTTCATTGCAATTTCTTAGCGTTTTGTTGGGTTAATGAAATGATTCTCATTATGCTCAAATAAAGATCAGCTGTTTCTGTAGGAGAGGGGTATAAAATAATTTCCAAAACATTAGACGTACCATGGAACACTGAAGGCCATCATAAACAAGTGGAGAAAAAAATGGAGCGACATCACCAAGAACAGGACATCCCATCAAAATATACAAAAAGGACGAGAGAAAAACGTACCAGGGAGGCTGCTAAGAGACCTACGGCAACATTAAAGGAGCTGCAGGAACATCTGACCAGTACTGATTACTCCCTGCATGTGGCAGTCTCTTGTATTCTTCAAGATGGTGGCTAGACGGAAGCCCTTTCTCACCAAAAAAAAAATCCAACTAAAATCACCCCAAACCATGTGGGAAAATGTGTTATGGTCTGATGAGACCAATTCCAAAATGTATAATAATTCCATCATTCCAAAAGGTATGTTTGGAGCAAAAAAAAAAAAAAAAAAAAAAAAAAAAAAAAAAACCAGCATGGTGGTGGCAGCATCATGCTTTAGGGCTGCCTTTCTTCAGCCAGAACTGCGGGTTTAATCAAGGTGGGAGCAGTTCTCCGTTTCGTTCTTTTACTTCACAAAAACCTGCCATTTGAACAGGGACGTGTAGACTTTTTTATATCCATTGTATATAAATAACGATTCGTGTGGTTTTGTTTCTGCATCACAGTGGGGGTTGGTGGCAAAATGGATGAACATACCCTCAAATTAAAGTGGACATTCAGCACCGACGGGTTTAATTAAAGGGTTGATTGTTTTATTGAAAATGTGATGCTGAAGAACAGAGCCAAATTGATCACTTACACACTACAGTGTATGTGTGCGCGCTCGTACGCGAGTGTGTGTTTGTGGCTTAGGGGTGAAAGAGCCGACCTGTTCCCAGCACTGTGGTAAAAGTTCCACCTCCACCCGCGTTGGGCCCACATGCCGTGCAAAAGCCACACAGCCCATAAGGATCATTTGTCTGAAGGAGGCAGAGAAACAATGGTGGAGTGTTAGAGGCAGCCACCACAGAAATGACAGTTATGTTGAAAACAGCCTTGATACCACTTTATATTAAGTGTACTTCGGTGTTTCTTACAGTACATGTAATTGCAGTTAGTCTGCTCTTTAACAGTAAGTGAAGAGGTCGATCCAACACAACCTAAACACTCAAGCGCTATGAGTAATGAGTGACTGGGTCAGAGGTTCATCTTCCTTGAGGACCCTAAGCACACTGCCTAAGAAACTCTCAAATGGTTCAAAATCAAGAAGCTGTGTATGTATTGCAACGGTCAAGTCAAAGTCCAGACCTCAGTCTGATTGAGAATCTGTAGGAAGAAATGCGAATTTTTGTTCACCAATGGTCTCCATGCTGTCTGATAGAGCTTGAGCAATTTTGCCAAGAAGATTTTGAAGCACTTTTGCAAAAAGATCAGACTCCAGATGAGATCAGACTCTGTACCTACACTCAAACACACACACACACACACACACACACACACACACACACACACACACACACACACACACACACACACACAGACCTCTGCTCGTCGTCAGGTCTCTTGATGAGGTTGAAGAGGATGTGCAGTAGCTGGTCTCTCTCTTTGGGCTCGGGGTGGAGGCAGGCTGTGCACAGGATGAGCGGAATGAGCTCCTACAACACAAACAAATACAAAGGCAGGTGTGAGATTAAAATAAATACAACACTCTGGCTCACACACCTGTAAACACACTCGCAGCTCCAGAGGGAAGTAACAGGACACTCTGGCAGACAGGGGTCAAGGATACAGGGAACAACACAGAGCTCGCCTTCAGCACAGAGCAGAAGGTCTGAAAGTGTGCACTTGGGTGTGTACATAAAAATACAGCAATATTTCCATCCTCTTCCGTGCATGGACAAATATTAGTGCGGCTTTTTTTTTTTTTTTTTGACTGCTTTTTAAACGCTTTCTATATTCAGCTGCTGGTCATAATCATAAAAATCCCATCAATGTGTCACATACTTCGCCTTCTTATGGCCATGCAGTGGTTACTTATGACGCATTAGTTCAGTTTTAGAGAAAACGCTACAGTGATCCTTATCAAACAATACTTGGTTCACACAGCACACACACACACACACACACACACCTTTAGGGCAGTAAATAAACGATGCTGATGAAGACATAAAAACAGGAAAGTTAAACAAATCTGTGGTGAGACTCCGGGCAGATTGACGCCTCGCCTGTTTATTTGTACTCCTCTTTTATTTCCTTTACTTTGACGGTACATTTTCACCTGCCAAGAGCTCTCGACTCGCCCCTCTTTCTGGCCTTCTGCATCAGAGTCTAGCTATGCTGCTTACTTCCCTTTGAACCGAGTTAAAAGTCACAGCATCTAGCACCTGGAACAGAGAGGCATGCATGCGTGCCGTTAAGAAACATTTTATTTGGCTCTGATCCACACGTTGACGTGCAGACGTTCTCTACAGCATGAGTAACTGTATGTTCCAGGCAGGCAACAAGAAACGCGAAGGGATGTGGCACTTATCATAAATATGCAAGCCTGAACATATGGCTTAACTTCGATTACTACTCTATTATACAGTACAGACTGAAGACTTAAAAAAACACTTAAATCTATGACTGGAAACAAACGTCTTAGATCAAAATAAGTCACTCAAGTCATTCAAGATAAGACTAGATACAGGTACACACATATATAATACGGAAAAATACACTGTACAACTAATGCATACTCATACATTTACAAATAAACGTATCAGTATCTGACTGTAGAGAAATATTACTACACCTGAACCATAAAAAAAAAAAAAAAAAAAAAAAAAAAAAAAAAAAAAAAAATTTTAAATACAAGTCTAAATAAAGAATGTATGTTTACGTTTCAAAATGGACCCTTAGAGTTCAATTGTCCGTGTTAGAAAGCTCGCATTTCCCATCCTGAATGTAAGCACACTCTAGAACATTCTGTGGTGTGCCGTTATAGGAAATTAATCAACGATGGGGTGATGTGATGCGGCCATACGTGATGGGAAGTTGTGGTTACTATGTCGAAGCGGATTATTACACTACAACAATTTGTCAATCCATCCATTTTCCATATTGCTTATCCTACACAGGGTCACAGGGAGCCTGGAGCCTATCCCAGGGAACTCTGGGCACGAGGTGGGGGACTCCTTGGATGGAGTGCCAACCTATCGCAGGGCACAATCACAAACACATTCACACACTATAGACAATTTGGAAATGCCAATCAGCCTACAACGCATGCCTTTAGATGGACAGAGGGGAAGAAACTGGAATATCTGGAGGAAACCCTCGAAGCATGGGGAGAACATGCAAATTCCACGCACACAGGGAGGAGGCAGGATTTCCCTCCCCTATCACACAACAGCTACCAGGTGTATCTTTTCAAACTGCTACTCATGCTACATCACAGAGCAGCATAACACACTCAGAACAAAGTTCTATCTACCCTCTTCTAGTGTAGTCTAGTGTAACAGGGATTAACAGAGGAGACAGTAACACCATCCCTCCTACCCTGACAGCATGGCCAAATATGCGCTCTTGGAGTCTCGGCCAAGGATGGTTGCATCATGGTGGCGATTCAAACAAATAATTTCCTGACAACAGAACGACAGCACTTTGAAGTCTAATTACATTTAATGTTGCGAAACATGTTAGATCCTGTTATCGGTTATGTTCTAATAGTAATAAATAGTCATTTCCTCACCAGACTCTGTTTTTCCCACCCATCTTTCTTCTGAAGTTAGTTTTACATTTTCACACCAGCACTTCACATCTGATTCTGATTAGCGCCACAAACCCTTAACAGATGAGACTGGAACATGAGAAAAACGCATACGTCTTTGTCTGTCACCTTTAAACATTAGGTTTTCTTTCTTACCGAATGCCACTAATCTACTGCTTGGAATTAGAGGCTGACCGATAGCAGATTTTTACCGATAGCAATAACGACCGTAAGCTGGGCAATAACTATCAACCTGTACAGATTTTAAAATTGACACCGAATGAAAACACTTAAAGTACACAAAAAATACTGCTGAACTTTATTACAAAAATAAACAGTACTGACTGTACCATGAAAATTGTACTGTACTTTTTAAAATGAAATAAATACATAAATATTAATATATATTAACTATGAATAAAAATGAAAGAAAATAAACAGACATGCGTGCAAACTGAACCAAAAAGTAACACTTCACATAACAAATAAAAATAGTGACATCCAAAATGAATCTAAAAAAACACTTCAAAAAACACAACAAAATTTCGCCTCTAGAGGCCGCTGTCGTACTGTAAAATGACACCGGACCCTTCTCAGCCACTCCCGCGATGGACAGGACGCAACTGGGAAAAACGATCGGTGTGGATCGTCTTCCAGCATCCGTTTATCGGTGCCGATTAATCGGCAAAACCGGTCGACCTCTAATTGGAAGAGCTGCCTTTAGCTAAATAATTTACATTGCATGTTTAGAAAACTGGGGTCTCTGAACTATGGTCAGTTGATGACCACTGCGATATAGTACAGTATAGCATACTGGTACTTGTAGTACCACTGTAAAATTAAGATTGCAAACACGCAACACAAAGCTTGACAATGAAGAACAAGGTTGCTTAACATTATACAGGTGTCAGTAATCTTAAGAGTGAAGAGTGCACTGTAAAAAACATTAGGTGTATATGTATCTACTACATAGTGCAATAAAATGCTAAAAAATTAAAATACAATATAAACAGATATGTTCCTCAGCAACTGAGAATTATTCTCATTATTTGACATGAGAAGATCAGATTGATGAGAAGATTCTGCAGTCACTGTCCAATCACTATCCAATCACCATCCAGTTGGAGCACCGACGCATTCATGTAATTGTCCACCAGCCAATCGATTGGCAGCAACACACTGAATTAAAAACCTGTGACCGTGGCATGGTTGATGGTGCCAGGTGGATTGTTTGAGTATTTCAGAAACTGCAGATCTCCTCTAGATCTCTAGAGTTTACACAGAATGGTGTGACAAAACAAACGAACAACAACAAAAAAAAAAAAAAAAAAACACATCCGGTTCTGTGGATGGAAACACCTTATTCATGAGAAAGCTCAGAGGAGAATGGCCAGACTGGTTCAAGTTGACAGGAAGGCTATGATAGCACAAATAAGCACTCTTTACAACCGTGGTGAGCAGAAAAGTATCTCACAACGCACACGTCGAACACTGAGGTGGATCAGCTACAACAGCAGAAGACCACAACTGGCTCTACTCCAGCCAGCCTACAGTGGGCGGAGACTCGCTAAAAACTGGACAATCATCACCTGCCTAGTCTCTGTTTGGCTGATGATTGGTTGATTGGATAACTGCACGAAGGATGTACAGGCAGTCCTAATGAAGTGGTTGGCGTCACACTAATCGACAGAGAATCCCAATACTCAGCCTACTTGCAGTCCAAGTACTGGAATTACCAAATCAAAGCATTTCCAATAAACACACAGTTACACAGAAACACATACAATTCCTGGAATATGAAATGACTCAATTGAGCCAAGGTCAAAACAGGCCCTGCAGCTGGGAAAAATACAACAGGATGATCTACTGCAGACTACCGTTCCTTGGTAAAAAGGACTATGATATACACTTGATTTGTAGCTGAAGCGTTCCACGTGTTGAGTGAAATATATGCAGTCGTAACAATTTTAAACAAATAGTGTGTACTGTATGTTGGCTATCCAACAATTTCAATTCAGACGTGTTTCATTGTTTACTACGTGGTAGTCAGTAACTTACGTTTTTCTATTTTTAATATAGTTCTTTTTATTACCTCTTGCCAAATGCTCAGTCATTATCTCTGCAATAATGTGGGCTGAAGAATTAAAAACCTGTAACTGCAGTAAAGCAGACAGGTGTGCAACTAACACTTAACAGCCCATTGTTCTGCACCGGGTGCCATATAACAGACCTTGTGGGCGTGTCTGAGAAAGTGTGTGGGTGTGTGTGTGTGTGTTTGTCAGGAGTAAGAGCAGTTAAACACTTGGAACTGAATATTAGGAACAGAGGTTGGACAGTTGAGATTAACAGACAAAGCTCAAAGTCCACTAAACTAGGGCAGGAATGAGGAAATTGAGCCTTTCCACTCCCTCCAGTGCTGTTTGCTTCCACTCGGCTGAGAAAGCTACTATGCAAAGCAGGGGTCTAGAAGGCAGAGGTGGCACGTACCGACGTGTGCGTTTGTGTGTGTGAAAGACTGTGTGCACACATGCATGAAAAAATGTTTTGTGAGTGTGTTAAAACGATTTAACTGTCTAGAAGGGAAAGGAGGAACAAATATGTGCTAATGTTAACTGGATGATTGGAATCATTAACACAGACCTGCAAGTGGAGCTTTGTTGGCTACGAGTATACCAAACATGTTACGCATCGTATGCAAATTTTCTCAATCGATCTTTTAAAGATAAAACTCCCTTAAGTTATATATTAATTTGGGAAATTAAAGATGTCTGCACTAATGCACTAATAATACCGGTACTGCCAAAAAAAAACAAAAAAAAAAAACAACCTAAAAATACACACAACATATCCAACACATTTAAAGAAGCCGATGATTCAATACAATGCAACTTATTGTATTTAATGTTATACAGTGTGAGTCAATGTTCAATTAGCTTAGCCACACATCCTTTACGAAGATTCTCAGGCCCAGAGGCCACACCTCCTTCATTTGGACCAGCACAGAGTCCATACCTCCTTCACTAGGACTCAAGCCCAGAGGCCACTCCTCCTTCACTAGGACTTTTAAGCCCAGTCGCTACACCTCCTTCACCAAGATTGATGCAGACGCCACACCTCCTTCACGTAGACCAGCACAGAGGCCACACCTCCTTCACTAGGACTCTTAGGCCCAGAGGTCACACCAC